>NW_025947173.1:0-9359 GCF_000764305.2 Hyalella azteca | reverse complement strand
TTCTTATATCAAATTGAACTCAGTGCAATCAGTATGCATGCCATAGGCCCTGTCTCTTATACACATCTAGATGTGTATAAGAGACAAGTTATTCACTATTTGGTAGAGCAAGGTCAACTGTCAAATTTGACACATTTTTCGATGATCTCACTGGGTAGCGTGCATTGTCTCTCTTTGGATCTCAATATTTTCCCGCTAGATGGCCAAGACCTAGTGTTTTGGCAGTAGTTCGAGGCGCAACTGTATGACGTCACCATTTCAACCATCAACGAACGCATGAAACCCTAAAACAAAGCTTAATAAGGTATAAAGGAAAAACTAGAGAGGTGACGCCAACGGAATTACCCACGATGTCGGAATATACCACGTTTACCCTATTAACTTGTACAAATATCTTATTAGATCAAAATACTTGAAACTAATATTCCCATCATGAGTAAAAAAAAATGGAAAATCTTTTTAGAAGTAAGAACGAGCAAATAACTGAAATAGCCCTCATCATTGACTCATTGTCATTGATTACATGAACCACCATTTGTAGATTTCCTAGCACCGATGAATTATAAATTTTAGAAAAATAATGCAAAAAAAAAGCAATCCATGCAAGATTCTGAAACTCACTGCAACTTTGCTCTCCCGGCCAAACTTGGCTTTTCTTCTTTCCTTTCGTCCCTTGGGGCTGGGCTTAGTTTGGGAATTGTTCTTTGCTTTAACAAAAAAAGGCATTTTGCATCAATTTGTACTATATATATCCAAGAGACACAAAAAGATGCCAAAACATGTAAAAATTTTGTATTAAATGGAATTCAGCAGGTCCTTACAAAGTTACAACACATTTTGCACTCTTAGATTGTCATTGAGATGAGTTCTTTGAATGCTGATGGCAACGCCACTGCGGAACCAAATAGCTTCACATTTTACTGGTCCGATAAGTTTACTCACGCGCTCCTTGACAAATCTTGGAAAGTGGTTTTTAACTACCTATAAGTTTCGATTCATATAGGTTCAGAGCCGCGTATGAAAATGCGTGAATTCGCTTTCATTATCCTCAAAATTAAACGATTCCTGCCACATTAGAGGAAAAATTTGACTAATTCCACTGAGAATGATAAACTTATTTGACCAAAAAATTTCGCGTTTACACCTGATAACCCAGCAACAGGCTCAATACTCGAGCAACGAGAGAACTACTGCATGAAATTAGTGCGAGTGCACAATCTAATACGAAAACACTATATAACTTTCAAGTCCGTTTAAGCTCAGACGACTGATAAGTGAATCATTATTAGACGATTGCTTACAGCAAAATCGCCGAAAGGTCAGTTGTATTTTAAGGACTGGGCTACAACTTTTACCTAGCCGTGCTTGACAGCACGGCGAATGTCTCAATGAAACAGTTTAGAGTACCAAGTTTGAAACAGCAAACTGAGTGTTCGATCCCTGCTTCCTGCGTCAGTTCTGGTTAAATTGGCGGAGGCCGGGAGGTTACGCAACGCAAAATTGGAGCAGTGAGCTGCGTGTTCGAGACAAGCTTTGAATGAAAACTTCAATCTATATGAACGAAAATACAATTACCTTCAACACAATTCTTTGTGAGTGCGCGTGTCAACCCAACACAATGATACTCAGCTAAAAACTTTCGTTTCAGCTACAGATCCGGAAGACAATATTCATTTCTTCCTACATGAGTTTAAACATGAAAATAGTAAATGGTCAATTTATGAATAATAAAAACCAACGAGATAATCTTCCAAGAACAAATGAAGCACGGGTACATGAAGACAACGGAAAATTGTTCTACTAATTTGTACTAGAATTTTATTCTACTTGAAAAGAACGTAGCACGAGACGAACCGTGAAATCGATGAAGAAGCATTCAAATTGGACATACTTTAGTATATATAAACAAAATAGGTAACAAATTATACACGAGAGTTCAGAATAGTGGTTTATTAGCACATCAGCTTTCAAGCAGCATGGCACCGATTAACAAATTAAGCATCATCAACTAGATTGAAGGCCTCGATCATTGCAAATTTCTCAAATACAAAACCATTCAGAACCCACAAGAAGCGACAAGTCGCTATCCAGCGCGCGGCCATTGGCGGGACGCGAGCAGCGTTTGCATCTCAGAAAGACGATTAAGTGCCCAGTGAACGACAATGAAAACTGAAACACTGTTTTACAAGTGCTACAACATTCAAAGCTGTGTCAGGTGCCTTGAAGGTTGCACGGCAAAACATTGGAAAATGTAAACATTTAAATGCGACGAGAAGGGGGACTTAAGTCATACCTATCGTCTGACTAAGTCTCTTTGCACATCATTAGGCAGACTTATCTGCCTTGCAATGCAGAATGGCCAAGTGATTTGTATTCAGTGCATCAATATTGGAGTAGTGAGTTGAGAGTTCGTTTCCAGAAACAGAAAATGGACGAGGTGGCCAGGTCAAAAACAGTATGATAGGCGTAGCCGTTCATGACCCGAGCAAGCTGTAAGAATTCTGCAAGGTCTCGAATCGTGGACAGACCTGATTCAAACCCAATGAACGCTGACGCCACAATTACGTTATCCATTAAAACTTCAGTTCATATAATTACATCATATCCTTATTAATGTATCAAACTCTAACACATTTTTTAAATTGAAAATAAATTTGCAAAGACCAAATTCTGGCAGTGAAATAACTAAAAATAAGTTACGATGTTTATACTTCGCACATAAAACAGAGGTCTCTTGCAGGGGTTTAGGCTACTCGAACGTGAGCGACTGAGGGAAAAAAGCGTCCTGTTTATGAAAAAATTAATTAATTCCATGTCGAACTATTGCTTTAAAATTAAAGAAAATATGTGATTGAATGTAGTTTTACAACAGCTACGTATGAAAATAGCAATATCTTGATTATTGTTAGATGCAATATGAAAAAAGACCAAGTTTATGTAATCAAGTTGAATTCAAGGTGACATAAAGACGTGAGAGTTACAGTTTTAAATTATTAAAAGAGATGCGGCTGTAAAGTTCACTTGAATGACGAATGGTTCCATACATTAATGGAGACTTTATATAACTGGTATGCAAATTAATAGACATCTGACCCAAAATTAATAAGATAGTTTTTATTTGAAAAACACAAAAATTGCTTCAATTCTGATCGCAAAATTATGAAGCTGTATTGACATTAATATAGAGACTATTTGCCTACCTGCAAATAATAAATTAATGATAAAAATTCGCCTTAAATTCCGGACAAATTTCTAATCTTGATGGGAGCTCTAATCTGCATTATTTTATTCCGGGGCTGGAAGACTGGTCGAGGTGAGCTAGAAGAATAGCATGGCATTAGTAGACTCTGCTCATTAGGCGGCTAGCCGAATATAAGCAAACAAACACGCCACGTAAGAGAGGTCTGATTGAGAGCTGCCGTCATTCAGAAATGTAACAACACTTATTTATAGTACACGTAATTGGAACATGAATGCTCGAATTTATTGGAGTACATTCCAACAGCTTTTATGGCCCTCAGAATTTCTATCTCTGTCTCATGAATAGCAGCAAAAGTAGCCAATATAATATAGCTTCGTATCACATAAGAAGCCAATAAAATGAAAAACAATTTACACTTTACAATAGATTGCCTTCCTGTCACTGCACTACACCAACCATATAGAGTTAAATTAGGAACACAGAGACTTCACCAGATCATGTCACAGACATTCCAACAACCAACAACATGGATGATTAACTAAGGCTTTGGAAATTGCAAAAAAAAAAAAAATTTGAACTAAGAAGAGAGCATACGATTATATGTACACAATTTCACGCGAGAGCAAAATGCAGGAAATGTGCGCGAACGAAGAAAGTAAAATGCAGCACCTGTGTGCAACAACAAGTTTTGCAGTGGCATTGGTTTTCATTTCATAGGATGTAGCTGAAAAAAATACACAGAAATTGCATCGCTGTAACAAATATTGTATTGATAAATTCATATCCAAATCGTAATTTCTAGTAGAGATACAAGCAAAAAATCCTGCACTGCAATGAAAATTTTTCCTGATAGTTTAATGCTAAAAAGTTTACTTGCGCCTCAGCTATCAAGCTATGTTGCACCAGAAGTCAAGAATAAACACCACCGAAGGTAGAGGTCACTCTTTTGGCAAATTTCTCATATAGAAAATTTTTCATCTCGAAAAAGGCAATGGGTGGCAAATGGTCGGCCGGTTGAAGCTGGCAAAAAGGACCAGCGTTAGCATTGCAAGGAGACAAGTTAATCATAATAAGTGAACAAACACCAGCAACGACGACACTCGCAAAAGACGCCACTAACACGAGACCTCGTTCAAATGTAAATAATCCTGCCTACAAAACATAACCCCACAACCGGAACCTGCGATCAGATATCGCGGGCGCACTTATCAGATATGTTGAGGCGCACTTATCAACAATGCCTCTAGAAATGCAAAATCTAAAATAAGTTCTGTCAGAAGCCGAGACACATGTCATACGACGTTTTTGTTATGAAAAATCTAGTAAAAAGACGAGGCGTATCATCGTATTAGATTTGATTTCATAACAAATAAACTGGCGACTAGCACAGACGTACTACACGTCATAAAGTCCTACACACAGACAGAAGTGAGCACGATAACGGGATAACACAATGCTTCAGCCCCGCAAAACGTTGCTTCAGCCCCGCAAAACGTTACCGCAAAAATTATAAAAGCAACCATTAAATAAAACTATGGCAAGGAGCAATTCCACCCTATTCATTTGTAAGGTAATTACAACCATAGATATAAAATAGACATATATATGAGTGTTAGAGCGTCGCATATAATTAAAAGACAAGAAGAGTAAACATAGTCTCGTTTTCCAAGTAGAACTGAATATCTTCTACTGCCAACAAGGAAAAATTGATAACAAAATCTGAATCGTAGTAGGAAAATAACGAATCTATATGAGTAAATTATTTACGACTTACTGTTTCTGACAACAGTAGAAAATATTCTCACGGACGATAACAACTTTAATACGAAAAAAATATCAAATTTCTATAATCTACACAATCTTTTTATATTAGTTACACAGTCAATTTCAACTCAATGTCTACAGTTGCAGCAAATAAAGTCACTAAAATCTTAGATGGGAGAATGAAATACTCTATTCGTTCAAGATAAAGGCAGGATTTATCTGTAATATCAATAAAAATATTCATACTTTGAGGCACAAGGATTGCATTAGAAAAATTTCGCATAGAATCCTTTAAAATTTAAAAACCCTTTTTAAAAATAATCCCATCTACTAAGATGAATACAGGACTTTGAGAAGCATTTCATAAGAAGCATTGATGATGCCCCAAGACACCAATGCTCGCGAGTAGTTGACATGAATGCCGTGGAATATCCTCAAGCGGCGTTCTTTGTAGATGTCTGAAGCAGTTCTTCTTATGCTCATAAACTCGCCACCAACACGCACTTGTTGCTGAGTCTTAAGTACATTCACAGGATACATAACAGTGCTTATAAAAGCTCCCAGCACGGCACCTGCAAAATAATTCAATGACAATGTAAGTGGAATAACTCATCAAAATTTAAATTCACTAGACATAACACTTCATCATTTTATAGCCATCAATGACATAAAGTTCGAACCTGACATGAAGTTGCTGGTAACTTCACCCCACCACTTGTCGTTGGTCCACTGTTGGAAACTTTCCTTAATTGGTCCTCTAAGGCCAAAGAACATTATATTGCTAGCACCATTTCGCAACAGCACGAGTGTGATGCCTCGGTAGTATTCCTGCCACCCATGCATTCGCAGAGCCCCGAAGCAGTGCCAAGTATTTCTGGAAAGGAAATGCTATATGAGGCTGAGGAATGCATATACCCTATCTTATCTGATGTAGGGATTCATACAACCTTATGATTGATTCACATTAAAACTTCTTATTTAAACATTAGTTGAGCTTAAATTGCATAGAGTAACAAGTATGCAGAACAATGCTAAAACATGGTTGATATTAATGAAGTAGCATTGATTAAGATAGATGGTTTTGAGAAGCAACATATAATCTTGCTGGGACAGAAAGTGGAGCATTCTAGTCATCAATATTCTATTCATTGATAATAGAAATTAGAAAAATTCAAAGCTTAGCTGTGTTAATACCAACCTAAACTTATTATGAAAATTTCTGTCTTGCATGAGAGTTTGGATTCGCTCAAATGGGCAAAGTAGAGCTTCAGTGACTCCAGCCAACGTGGCAGCAGCCCCCATCACAGCATCTGAAAATATTAGGAAATATAAAGATTCACGTATAACAACTTTATCCTTAAAAATCTTCAATAAAGGATACCTATATACTAAGAAAAGTTTTCAATTCATGTCTGGAGCAAAATGGGCCAAGTAACAAGGTCCAGAATAGGAAATTTTAGCAAAATAACACATATTGAAATTTAAACTATAATTGAAATTCACCTAGCCATAGACATTTTACATTAATACTTGCTCATAAGTAGGTATAAATGAATATGAATGAATATTAGAAACCAGATTTACCTTCCTTGGTTATGTTATAATTAAGGCTGATGCAATTTCCCAGAAAGCCTAAAGCCAAAATCTGAGACATTTAACAAGCACAAAGCAAAGAAAAGTTTTGAAACAGTATTTGGCTTCTTGGTTCTATTACTCACGTGAGGGCATGGAAGGGGAAATTGATCTTAATGATCGAGAGTACTGATCAAACATTCCAAACATAATAGATGTGGAGAGTGATTTCTGGCAGAGTGGAGGAAGAATGCCTCTGTAGAGAGTTTTGAGGCCTTCAGCTTTGAGCTGGTCAACTGCATGGCGAGTATTTAAGCCATGTAACATCTGGATAAATCATGAGTGAAACATTAATTTTCGTTGGTTATATATCCAGCACATTCACATATAGAAACATAGACTTATTGAAGTCAGAATTCTGTGAAAAATATGTGCATCAAGAACTCAAAAAATATTTAGGTATCTTTAACATAGAAATTCATAAAAGATGTTTTAGTAAGAGACGTCAATGTAAAACAATGAAAGTGTGTGTGTATGTATATAATATAAATTCATTGTAGAAAACACATACTAATAAATCAAGATATTCAACTAAGATGAGTCACTTGCCTGTCGGAACATAATTTTATTCATTGGAAAAGTACAGGCAATGTTGATAACTGCTGCACCCCAACCACAGATGAATTCTCGTCCATCGCCATGTTGAATCTCACTCAGCTGAGTATCAGCACCACTGCTGCAGGTGACTGAAGTGTCATTACTGTTGCTAATCAATGTGGCACTGCTGCTGTTGACAGACACAGCTGCAGCCTGGCAAATACTTGAATAGTTTGAGATTTGCGAGCTGTTAGAGAAGGTTGATGTGGGGCTAAAGGCATGAAATGGTGATGCTGATGTCAACTCACAGCTTTCTGACTGCTTAACCATGGTATTCTAATTTTTGAAATCACCTGAAACAAAGCCCAAGGCAGAAATCATCTGATCATAATACATCAAGAGCAAAGATAATTTGAAAATAAAATAAACTAATCTTAGTTACGTAGCAGGTGTAAATTCAATGAAACAAAATTACATTGGAATGGAATTGAAAATAAGACCAAAGAATTTTATACAAGTACTGTACATATTTCAACTGATAAGCTGCAAGCCAAGGTACATACACATGCCTATAGTAATTGAAAATCTCCACCCAAAATTGCACCTCATTTCCCTAGGCTTGTGTTTGAAGACATAGTACGTATAACCATGCTTCAGCTCATCAGGCTGATCAGCTAATTAATAATCATCTGCTTTTTACTCCATGCATAACATTACTACCATAACATTTTGTTCATCTTCATCATCATTTACAATAAATTAAACAATATAAAGTCTACACAGTAAAAGGAATTTTGTATAAATTTCACCAGTAAGAATATTTAACAAGGTCATATTTTAAGTAGCACGTAGTCATAAATGATATTAATAATACTGGTTTGCCAAGTTTGGATACCTGTGTTACTGGCTAATATATCAAAACAGCAAAATTCTGTATATACAATCAAATGGGG
Source organism: Hyalella azteca (assembly GCF_000764305.2). NCBI lineage: Eukaryota > Metazoa > Arthropoda > Malacostraca > Amphipoda > Hyalellidae > Hyalella > Hyalella azteca. The sequence goes on along the minus strand of NW_025947173.1, from coordinate 1,271 downwards.
TAATAAGGGATGGTTTTGAGCATTTTTTTGTTAATAACTTTTTACCATGAAACATTTCAGCAACCAGTTTGGGCTCATTTCAAAGCTCTTTGCGATAGAGTGCAATCCCTCCCAATCCCTGGGGTAATTTGGGACACTTTTATTTTGTGTTTGGTGCCTCATGTTCATTTCATGTATAGCATTATCATATGGAATTTTTTGAGATGCCATTCAATAGCCCTTGCAAAGAGCTTTAAAATGAGCCCAAACTTGTTTCTGAAATGTTTCATGGTAAGAAGTTATTAACAAAAAATGCTCAAAACCGTCCCTTATTACCCTGTTTGACGGTATACAAGATACAAGGCAACTAAATTTTCAATCATCTACTTTTTATNTCTACTTTTATCAAAAGTATGCATTATGCAATAAATAATAATCAATAGGTAATGATCAGGAACAAATGTTTTGTAAACTTTTTCTTTAAACTCTAAATAAAATTGGGCAGCCTATAATCGTAGGATACAAGAATAAACTCTAGGAAGAATCTTAAATCTGCTTTACCCCTATGGAATTGTAATAAAGGACTTCACTAGAATTGTTATTTCCAATTCTGTAAGTTTAATATTTTTCTATTGGTTAATGCTCCTAAATCCTAATGACGGGAGGCAATTGAAATTAAAAAATAGGTATAAATCTTAATCAGGGTAGCAAGTAGCCTAAGTAGGAACCCCTTTTTAGCGCATTTTCACATTTATGGAAAAAATGTACTATTGTGCTCGCCATGTCTGTCTGTCTGTCAGTCCGTAACCTAAAGTTTTTGTCAACAAGAAAATGCGCTTTCTGTCACTCACTGCAGTGAGTACTGACTACCGAGTTATATTTTTCCCAAGTAATAATCCCAGTTCGTGTCAGCTGTCAGTTGATTAGATGCCGGGTTGAAGGTGAAGAAGTCGTGCCGCATGCACAGACCGCTTGTAGCACCTGGAGTCAGCAATTATGGTTTAATTCAATTCAAGTCTTCATCTTCTCACTTTCAGTTTCTCTCCTTCCTCTCTCAGCTGGTACTTGTTCTCCAGGTTGTCAGCAGACAACCAGTCAGCACTCAGCACCACCATTCACCAAAATGATCAAATTTGTGCAACCCAGACCGCCAGACGCGGACTATAAGTGGGTATAAGACAATGCTACAAGTTGTCACTGTGCCACAGGAATTTTTTAAGATTGATGTTCCTAAAAGGCTGCAATTTAGTATGAAATAATTTGAGCGTAACTTATTTTTCCATTACCAAATA
>NW_025947172.1:0-450 GCF_000764305.2 Hyalella azteca | reverse complement strand
TTTTATGTAAGAGCTATTTCCCAATAAACAATGTTTGCTTATTGTTTGCGTTTGATTCTTCCACCTTTATTCCACTTTCATAGTGCTTATGGTGCGCGAAAATTCGGTCCAAGTGCAGTAGGAGAGCGAGCAGAAGTGAGTCATGGCAAATAGTTAAAGGTCCAGAAGTGGGTCAATATGACCCATAAAAGCCCAAAGTGAATCAAGAAAGTAGATCAGATTTGGGTCGGGCCATGACTCACCTAAGTGGGTCATCCAGACCCACCCATTTCTCTCAGTGTATCGTTGAGTTGCTGGGTAAGAAGGTCGGCGTCGGGACCAGTGCTGTTGATTGTGAAATCGTCGGCATTGGAGTTGATTTTGATGTTGGGTGGTGGTTGGGGTGCTTTGGAGACATAGTAATTAAGAGGGCAGGTGACAGAACGGAGTCCTGTGGAACGCCTATGTGGA
>NW_025947171.1:0-979 GCF_000764305.2 Hyalella azteca | reverse complement strand
GGTAGCAGCAGTCGAAAACTGTCTGCCCAAAACTGGTTATTTCTTGATAATCTCGATAACAAAAAATCATCTGCTTCGATAAAGACAAATTATGTAGATAACCGCATCAGCTGAGTTGATAACGATGGCGATGATGATGATTATAATTTAAGAAACAGGTCGTTATGGTGATGTTGGGAAACCTGAAAAAAGCGGAAATTGTAGTTCATAAAAAGATTTTCGAGGTCTCTTAAGTAGTCAATAATTTGAAAGCAAAGAAAATCCTAACGATTCCCAATTTTTTCATTTGAACAGGGTTTGGAAACCTGCTCCATCAGCTAGTTCCAGCAAGTTCCAGCTAGTTCAAGATTCTAGAGTACGAAAATAATAGATTCGTACGACCAGATCACGAAGTGTAAATTGGGATTCCTATTTGTTGCGTATGTACTCTATTGGTTACATTTGTACTCGCACATTTTACATTTACGATGAAGCTGATTTCACCAACGTTTCGATGAAATTTTTATAAATTTCATCTAACTTACTTTGCTCATAAATTCTTGAAGGACGTAACTACCGATATAGGAGGAACTTTCTGAAGATGTCCCAGAGTTTTTGTGACGAACTAAAAGATGAACCCAGATATTTTTACGACAAAAGCAACAAGCATTTTTATGACATGTCATTTGCAACTAGGATATGTAAAGTCATTTAACCTTTGTTCATGGAATACTAAAGACATTAATATAATATTTTATTACTACTCTTCTATATTCAATAGAAATAACTATCTAATAAATATTTATATGACTTATTTTGACGAGATGTAAACATTTTATATATGACTGCTGTTCGAAATTCGGCATCTAATCTTCGGCATCTAATTCGGCATCGAAATTCGGCATCTATCAAAGAAGTATTTTAGAATGACAGTTGAAATCATTGCCTTCATTATTTATGCAAGGAAGAAATATTATAATATTTTATATTATAAATATTG
>NW_025947170.1:73532-82957 GCF_000764305.2 Hyalella azteca | reverse complement strand
GGTCGGCCTAGTCCAATTAGTTATAGCCGACCGTTGGCCATTCCTCGGCCACCTGAAAGCGACCAGTTGCCGCGAAGAAGGGACTGGCTAGGATAACATATTACAAAGAGTACAAGCTCAAGGGTAGCGACTGGCCGAGCTTCGGGCAGATCAAGGATTTTACAAGATGGTCGCGAAAACCTCGCTCTCAGACTTCGCTGCATTTTGACTACAAGCCTTAAAGCATCGGTTCAATTATTGCTATATGGAATGCAATCACTCTTCGCTCTAACCTGATAGACGAATCTCCACTGAATAAATTAAAGCTAAAGATTGTGTTGATTGTACTGGATGTATTGTGCTCTCCGGTGCAATCCGACGCACACCAGTGTTAATAAATTCAGGAAATTTGTTTTTTTCCTATTTCGTTTTCTATACGTTGCATAAAAAATAATCTTTCTTATATATTAAAAATCATAAACGTGTTTAGGATTACCATTTCTGTGCACCTCAGTTACGTTTAATATAGTCACGCTCGAAATCTTGTCAATACTTGAATTGCATCATCATGTATGTCCTCGTAATGATAACATGATGATAATATATATTCATGAGTAAAACATGAGGAAAGCATAAGGAAAACATGAGGAAAGCATGAGGAAAACATGAGGAAAGCATGAGGAAAACATGAGGAAAGCATAAGGAAAACATAAGGAAAGCATGAGGAAAACATGAGGAAAGCATAAGGAAAACATAAGGAAAACATGAGGAAAACATGAGGAAAACATAAGGAAAACATAAGGAAAACATGTGGAAAACATGAGGAAAGCATGAGGAAAACATGAGGAAAGCATGAGGAAAACATAAGGAAAGCATGAGGAAAACATAAGGAGAACATAAGGAAATCATAAGGAAAACAGCTGCAGCAGCAGCTGTTTCCCCCTCAGCTGCAGCAGCTGTTTAACGCACCTACCCTCTTCTCCCCTCAGCTGCAGCAGCTGTTTAACGCACCGGCCCTCTTCTCCCCTCAGCTGCAGCAGGTGTTTACCCTCGTCTCCCCTCAGCTGCAGCAGCTGTTTGCCTTCGTCTCCCCTCAGCTGCAGCAGCTGTTTAACGCACCTACCCTCTTCTCCCCTCAGCTGCAGCAGCTGTTTAACGCACCTACCCTCTTCTCCCCTCAGCTGCAGTAGCTGTTTACCGCACCTGCCTTCTTCTCCCCTCAGCTGCAGCAGCTGTTTAACGCACCTGCCCTCTTCTCCCCTCAGCTGCAGCAGCTGTTTAACGCACCTGCCCTCTTCTCCCCTCAGCTGCAGCAGCTGTTTAACGCACCTACCCTCTTCTCCCCTCAGCTGCAGCAGCTGTTTAACGCACCTTCCCTCTTCTCCCCTCAGCTGAAGCAGCTGTTCAACGCACCTGCCCTCTTCTTCCCTCAGCTGCAGCAGCTGTTTAACGCACCTACCCTCTTCTCCCCTCAGCTGCAGCAGCTGTTTAACGCACCTGCCCTCTTCTCCCCTCAGCTGCAGCAGCTGTTTAACGCACCTGCCCTCTTCTCCCCTCAGCTGAAGCAGCTGTTTAACGCACCTGCCCTCTTCTTCCCTCAGCTGCAGCAGCTGTTTAACGCACCTACCCTCTTCTCCCCTCAGCTGCAGCAGCTGTTTAACGCACCTGCCCTCTTCTCCCCTCAGCTGCAGTAGCTGTTTAACGCACCTGCCCTCTTCTCCCCTCAGCTGCACCAGTTCGTCAACCTGGTCTACGTCGTGGGCTACGCGGCCTCAATAGCGGCCCTCGTCGTCTCCCTCTGCATATTTTTCTACTTCAAGTGAGACCATCACATTCGTTTTCTGTTTTTTTTAGGCTCACTCTGACTAGTTTTTCATTGAAAATTAACGTATTAACGCTGCGTGCGAAAAATGTGTTATTATTTGGACGATTTGTCCCACTGAATTTTCTGAGATTAGATCTTGTTCACTGACTTTAAAGTTCCCAGGTTAGGTTAAGATAGCAGAAGTCAGGTATAGCGCTCATGAAAATTAATGGGTAATCCTGTCTCCCTCAAAAATAAGAAAGAAAATTGGAAATAGTTAAATTAATGGATCACGAACGATCTATTTATGTATTAAGAACGTTCAATTAATGGATTAAGAACGTTCCATTAATGGATTATGAATGTTCCATTAATGGATTAAGAACACTCCATTAATGGATTAATAACGCTACATTACTAGGTTAAGAACGTTCCATTAATGAATTAAGAACGTTCCATTGATGGATTAAGAATGTTCCATTGACGGATTAAGAACGCTACATTACTGGATTAAGAACGTTCCATTAATGGATTANTAAGAACGTTACATTTAATGGATTAAGAACGTTCCATTTAATGGATTAAGAACGTTCCATTAATGTTTTAAGAACGTTCCATTGATGGATTAAGAATGTTCCTTTGACGGATTAAGAACGCTACATTACTGGATTAAGAACGTTCCATTGATGGATTATTGTCGTCATTTCAGTCACTCGATGATCTTTTAGAAGTTCACTATAAAGGCGATGCAAGACATATAGTCATTGAGCTGAATTGGTGTTTTGAATATTTTGAATATTTCATCTGAAGATCTGAACCAACTACGATATTACATAGGTTTAGCTTGAAAATTCCAGGGCTCGTATGCTTGGACAGGTTAAGTAATTATTAATATTGTCAACGATTTGCTAACGAGTCCATATAATTGAGTTAACTTCTAATTTTTCTGCTCAGTCTTGAAAATTATTTTATTTTCTTTATATTTGAGTGATTATATGTGTGAATCGTTGCTTTACTTTGTTTTCTTACTGAGTTCAGGAGAAGACGTTCTGTTCGTGTCAAGAGCCAAACAATCATCGTGGGTACCTCGGTCCCATGTATTAGGTGCCCTACCGTCATCATGGGTACCTCGGTCCCATGTATTAGGTGCCCTACCGTCATCGTGGGTACATCGGTCCCCATGTTTCAGGTGCCTTACCGTCATCGTAGTATCGCGGTCCCGTGTTTCAGGTGCCCTACCATACCCATGTTCCAGGTGCCCTATCATGCCCATGTTGCAGGTGCCCTACCATGCCCATGTTTCAGATGCCCTACCATGCCCATGTTTCAGATGCCCTACCATGCCCATGTTTCAGGTCGCTGAAGTGCACGCGTGTGAGCATCCACAAGAATCTGTTCGTGTCGTTCCTGGTGAACAACGTCCTGTGGCTCGTGTGGACCACCGTAGTCACCAGCAACACCAGCGTGCTTCTGCTCAACCCTGTGCGTCGTTCACGTATTGAATATAAGCTTAAACTGTGAAATAATTATCATAGGCATGTGCATTAATAGTTAACAATAGTGTTGACAGAAGGAAATGTGAAAAAAGTGATTCGTGTCAAATTGTTAAAATTTTAATGCTAAGTAACATGCATGGTCCCGCGTGGGTTGTAGAGACGGGAAATTTGGTTGGGGTTTTAATTGTTGCATTATTGGAGGAAGTGGAAACATAGGGAGTTTTCAATAGGGTGAAAATTTCAGGAAGTTGAGGTAAACTTGGTGTGTTGAGAATAGATTGTCTTATTAGATAATTGATAATCATGCCAATTATTAGTTTGGGGTTTTGAGTCAAAGGATGCGAGCGCGCGGTACGATTACATTTCTTCTTTGGTCACTTCTTTGATCGTGCACTGCATTTGTTAGAATAAATATTTTTCTTGTTGTCCAATAAATTAAATCTAGATGAAATGTAAGCAATCGTCTTACATTTCATCAAAAGGATGGAAAGGGACTAGATCTCTAAGTCGATTAACTACAAAATTAAGAAAATATTATTTCTCTCTCTGAATATTCGTACACTGCTTGTTCCTGCATATCAAACATTGAAGTACAAGCAAAAACTATAATATCATCTCTAGACGAACCTAATTTCGCCAATTTGCAGAAAAACTAACAAAAAAATGATTCCTTCACTTCAGGTCGCTGAAGTGCACGCGTGTGAGCATCCACAAGAATCTGTTCGTGTCGTTCCTGGTGAACAACGTCCTGTGGCTCGTGTGGACCACCGTAGTCACCAGCAACACCCGCGTGCTTCTGCTTAACCCTGTGCGTCGTTCACGTATTGAATATAAGCTTAAATTGTGAAATAATTATCATAGGACAAGCGTAATAACACGTATTGAATATAAGCTTAAACTGTGAAATAATTATCATAGGCATGTGCATTAATAGTTAACAATAGTGTTGACAGAAGGAAATGTGAAAAAAGTGATTCGTGTCAAATTATTAAAATTTTGATGCTAGGTAACATGCATGGTCCTGCGTGGGTTGTAGGGAGTTTTTAATGGGGTGGAAATTTCAGGAAGTGGAGGTGAAACTTGGTGTGTTGAGAATAGATTGTCTTATTAGATAATTGATAATCATGTCAATTATTAGTTTGGGGTTTTGAGTCAAAGGATGCGAGCGCGCGGTACGATTACATTTCCAGTAGGACTCCGACGAGGTCACTTCTTTGATCGTGCACTGCATTTGTTAGAATAAATATCGGTCTTGTTGTCCAATAAATTAAATCTAGATGAAATGTAAGCAATCGTCTTACTAGATCTCTAAGTCGATTAGCTACAAAATTAAGAAAATATAATTTCTCGCTCTGAATATTCGTACACTGCTTGTTCCTGCATATCAAACATTGAAGTATAAGCAAAAACTATAATATCATCTCTAGACGAACCTAATTTCGCCAATTTGCAGAAAAACTAACAAAAAAAATGATTCCTTCACCCATTCTGTTCTCCATTATTATCGCATCGTTTGGATAAACAGACTCATAATTAGGTTGCTGTATTAAGTCTCTACATTTTTACTCGCAGTCAATATTTTATTTTAATAAAAGTTAGAAATATCGGCCCGTTTACTATACTATGCCATAGAATCGAAAAAGCGCTTAATCTGACGCTGTTATATGTTTTCTCTTGTGGAAGAAGCCTCATGCTTCCTACACTGACGAAGTCAATAATGTTAAAGACATCGGGGAAAATCAAACAACACTCAAATTAATATAGTTCCTCGATTTTATTTGAATTTTGTGATTTATACCTTGAATTTATAAGAAGTTTATAACCCCTCGTCTGAGTTTACACTGCGTTGTTGACCCCGCGCTGTGCAGGTGTGGTGTCAGCTGCTGCATGTGCTCATGCACTATTTCCTGTTGAGCACCTACTTCTGGATGTTGTGTGAGGGCTTGTTGCAGGTGTGGTGTCAGCTGCTGCATGTGCTCATGCACTATTTCCTGGTGAGCACCTACTTCTGGATGTTGTGTGAGGGCTTGTTGCAGGTGTGGTGTCAGCTGCTGCATGTGCTCATGCACTATTTCCTGGTGAGCACCTACTTCTGGATGTTGTGTGAGGGCTTGTACCTACACACCATACTCGTCGTGACGTTTGTGGCTGAGGGGCGCCTGCTGCGCTTCTTCCTCCTGCTGGGCTGGATCTTTCCGGTGCCTCCTATGGCGCTCTACGCCACCTTCAGGAGTCTTGACGTGCACGTGACCAACCAGTGAGTAACTTTATGGTACTTCCTCCGTGACGAACCAGTGAGTAACTTTATGGTACTTCCTCCGTGACCAACCAGTGAGTAACTTTATGGTACTTCCACCGTAACGAACCAGTGAGTAACTTTATGATAGTTCCTCCGTGACGAACGCGTGTGTAACTTTATGGTACTTCCTCCGTGACCAACCAGTGAGTAACTTTATGGTACTTCCTCCGTGACCAACCAGTGAGTAACTTTATGGTACTTCCTCCGTGACCAACCAGTGAGTAACTTTATGGTATTTCCTCCGTGACCAACCAGTGAGTAACTTTATGGTACTTCCTCCGTGACCAACCAGTGAGTAACTTTATTGTACTTCCTCCGTGACGAACCAGTGAGTAACTTTATGGTACTTCCTTCGTGACGAACCAGTGAGTAACTTTATGGTACTTTCTCCGTGACGAACCAGTGAGTAACTTTATGGTACTTTCTCCGTGACGAACCAGTGAGTTATAGTATGGGGGCTTCATCTAGTTGGAGATCTAGATTTTTCTTATTTTTTATTTGTAAAGGCAGGATCTGGAAAAGTTTGTGTGGATGAACCTATGAAGCTGTGGAAATCTTTAAGTGCTGGTGCCTCAGTGTTTTTGAGCTGCGTTTTGTGAACCCAGTGAAATTTTAACTTTTCGCCAAATACTGGAGTGTACACATTAAAGAAACATTCACAATTTTTTGGGTATAAAAATTGCGAATGTTTCTCATCCACGATGTGATGAGAATATTTTCTGCTGTTAGCTGCTGGATGGACGAGAGCTCGTACAACTACTTCATGTCCCTGCCCGTGGTGCTGTCCATTGATGATGATTTGTTCCAAATTCAGTTCGTAATTGTTCGTAATTGTAGTTGTTAGAGCTGTGAATTGTTTCTCATGGCCGTTAGATTAAGATTTAGAGATAAGGATGAATTGATAAGGATGAATAAAAATTTAGTCACTGAACTCTTTTTCCCAGCAAGTCGCGTGAGACGAGGCTGGTGGGAGAGTGTGTTGTAGGGTGCAATTTTCAACATTTGCATATTGTATTATTGTGAGTTCGCCTGTCTCACGCTAGCCTTGTTTTATTAAAGTATTTCCTCGTTAATTCATTAGGTTTTGTCATGTTTAATTTAGCGGATTTCTCACTGAGACAATGTGTCGTTAGTCAGTGGCGGGTTGATCCGGGAGTCTTTTAGCAGTGTTACACGTGTGCGGACCTTTTAATCACGTTATGCTGGTCGTGCCGCCCGAACACTTGTTATCCGTGTAACTCTGTCTGTTTTCTGAATAAAGCCTATTTACTCTTGATTGAACCACGTTTCCTTGAACCAACGGAACGAACGACCCGACAACAGTGTGACGGATAAGTGATCGAGTGAGTGTGACGGATAAGTGATCGAGTGAGTGTGACGGATGAGTGATCGAATGAGTGTGACGTATGAGTGATCGAGTGAGTGTGACGGATAAGTGATCGAGTGAGGGAGCCTCGGCCGAGTGGATGACAGATTGATCGGCTTGCTCTCTGATAAATATGAAGCGGCTCTATCATTTGGATGAGGAATGGGAGAGGAGGTGGCAGCTGGGAGGGATGGAGGCACAAGTGACGGGGATGAGGAATGGGAGGAGGTGGCAGATGAGAGGGATGGAGGCACAAGTGACAGGGATGAGGAATGGTGGAGGTGGCGGGTGAGAGGGATGCAGGCGTGGGAGGAATATAAAAGCCGATCACTGATATGCGTGGGACGACAGTGTTACGAGAACGTGACCGAGACAACAACGTGAAAGTTACGAGTCAGGGAATTCGTAACACTTTGAGGGAGAAGACTGGACGAGTTGATACTTCAAAAATCTAAAATAAAAAGATACGGCAAGAGGTCTCTGAAGAATACATTGATGAGAACCCAAAGAAGAACCATGGGCTACGGCCATAGCAACGCGCTAACTAATAACTTTGAAGATAATTTAATTAACAAGAGGCCATGGCAGCTCATGTGAATTACTTCAAAGAACTTCCCAGAAAACTACAAGACTTATTTTACACTATGTAGCTAAATACATGACAAGTGCAACTCTATTCTTAATATCGGGTATTTGTAGTTCACGGCTGTCCCCAAATCCAGACTTCACTGCTGTTGTCCCAATGTCCGGAATTTACACTCGCTGTCAAATTACCTTGACTGCCCTTGACAAGTTGTCAAGCGTGCGGCTGACAAGGCTCTATGGGCCCGAATATTGTCCTGGCAGTGATGTCTTGTCAGGGGGAATATCGCCCCCTGGGGGGAGGGACTGCCCCCTGAGGGGTTGGGAGCCAGCATTGCTATGCATGGAACGTGGACGCCGCGGCGAGAGTGGCTACGGTGATTCTACAGGAGAAATAAATTTTACGTGTTCTGTTAATGCTAATTTCATGATGATAGTATATAAATATAAATGGTGAAATTAATTGTATCCTATTGACGGCAGTAGTATTATTAATTTATTGGAAGACTTCGTTTGGTTCTGGTGTCAACATCACAGTTCACAGCTGTGAATTTCATATTTATCTTTCGTACGACGCAGCAGTGAACAATACAGACTATGCTGCTCAGCAGTGAATATCACAATTGCAGATTGCGCTACTGAGCAGTGAACATCACAGTTGCAGACTATGCTACTCAGCAGTGAANCAATTGCAGACTATGTTGCTCACTACGCTGCTCAGCCGTGAACATCACAATTGCAGACTATGTTGCTCACTACGCTGCTCAGCCGTGAACATCACAATTGCAGACTATGTTGCTCACTACGCTGCTCAGCAGTGAACATCACAATTGCAGACTATGTTGCTCACTACGCTGCTCAGCAGTGAACATCACAATACAGACTATGCTGCTCAGCCGTGAACATCACAATTACAACTATGTTGCACTTGTTCGAACATCACAGTTACAGCTCGTGTGGAGGCAGGCGATAAATGATAAAACGATCTTCAAAGCATCACTCCAGTTAAAAGCATCAGTTCAATTATTGCTAACTGGAATGCTATCACTCTTCGCTCTAACCTGATCGAGGAATCTCCACTGAATAAATTAAAGCTAAAGATTGTGTTGATTNAGTGAAAATCACAATAACAGACTATGCTACGCGCGTTCGAACATAATAGTTACAGCTCGTTGTGGAGGCAGGCAATAAATAATCAAACGATTTTCAAAGCAGCACTCCAGTTTAAAGCATTAGTTCTATTATTGCTAACCGGAATGCAATCACTCTTCGCTCTAACCTTGTCGAGGAATCTCCATTGAATAAATTAAAGTTAAAGGTTGTGCTGATTGTACAGGATATGTATTCTGGTCTACGAGGCAGTCCGACGCAAACCAGTATTAATCAATTCGGGAAATTTTGTTCTGTTTCCTATTTAGTTTCCTTACCTTGCATAAAAAATAATCTTTCTCATATATTAAAAATGTGATTTGCACACACTCCATGGGAAGATGACTATTTGATCATAAACGTATTTAGGATTTATATTTCTGTGGCCCTCAGTTACGCCTAGCGCAGTCACGCTCAAAATCATCAGTCAATAGTTGAATTGCATCATCTTGTATGTCCTGTATGTATGTCTTGTATGTCTTGTATGTAATGATAACATGATGAAAACATGAGGAAAACATGAGGAAAACGTAAGGATATTATATATTCATGAGGACAAAGCGAGGACATATTTTGTCGTAATTATGTCTTCATCTTTTTCTCGCCGGTCAACAGCCTTCTCTTGCCGGAGGCTCCAGCTGCAGCAGCTGTTTAACGCACCTACCCTCTTCTCCCCTCAGCTGCAGCAGCTGTTTAACGCACCTGCCCTCTTCTCCCCTCAGCTGCAGCAGCTGTTTAACGCACCTGCCC
>NW_025947170.1:63055-72875 GCF_000764305.2 Hyalella azteca | reverse complement strand
TCGGTCCCATGTTTCAGGTGCCCTACCGTCATCGTGGGTAGCTCGGTCCCCATGTTTCAGGTGCCCTACCAATGGCTACCATGCCATGTTTCAGATGCCCTACCAATGGCTACCATGCCCAAGTTTCAGGTGCCCTACCAATGACTACCATGCCCATGTTTCAGGTGCCCCACCATGCCCATGTTTCAGATGCCCTACCATGCCCATGTTTCAGGTGACCTATAACCATGCCCATGTTTCAGGTGCCCTACCATGCCCATGTTTCAGGTGCCCTACCATGCCCATGTTTCAGATGCCCTACCATAGCCATGTTTCAGGTGCCCTACCATGCCCATGTTTCAGGTGCCCTACCGTCATCGTGGGTACCCCGGTCCCATGTTTCAGGTGCCCTACCGTCATCGTGGGTACCTCGGTCCCATGTTTCAGGTGCCCTACGGTCATAGTTGGTACCACGATCCCATGTTTCAAGTGCCCTACCATGCCCATGTTTCAGGTGCCCTACCAATGGCTACCATGCCATGTTTCAGATGCCCTACCAATGGCTACCATGCCCAAGTTTCAGGTGCCCTACCAATGACTACCATGCCCATACCAGGTGGTACTTCTTGGTGGTACTACGAGTTTCAGGCGGTACCTCTTTGTGGTACCGTGAGTACCTGGCGGTACTTCTTGGTGGTACCACGAGTTTCAGGCGGTACCATGAATACCAGGCGGTACTTCTTTGTGGTAGCATAGAGTACCAGGAAATAATTTTCTGTTAATTCTTCTATTTGAATCATGAAAAACCATTAAGCTTGTTTTTTTTCGATATGCGATTGATATCCATGAAGAATGAAAGCTTTCACGCTATTTAATTAATACAAAATACAACACAAAAAGAAACCTTATTTTTATTTGCCATCGACTCAATACAAACCTCATGTGATGTTGGGAGATGGTAGCTGTCAAAAGTTTTCTGGTTAATAGGTCATGAGAGTTGTATCTCTCAGACCAAACCGAATTTCTCTCAAACTAAATTTATTTGAGATTATTTTTTTTATAATAGAAATGATTTCGATGATATGCGTCCATTTTTTCAAGCATTCATTCGCATACATGTACAAATTTCTTGTAATTAAAACCAATTTCGTTATCTTCCAGTAGGTGAGCCTGTCGTGTTAGTCCTCTTTAACTCTTTCGTCAAATTGCAAAAAATATTTTTTATGTCGTCTGAACATGAAAAATACTCTACCATCTTAACGCATATGATGAACTCGTCAGTTCTTGGTTTACTTCCATTCAGTTCAGTGATATTCACGGTGTGAATGCCTTACTATTTGATCATCGAGCTAGTATTGTGTACCCATGACAAATAATAGAACTCAATATATCAACAATTTTAAACCTTTTTGCCATGCCTCTCACTTTCATATATTATTTGGTGCATTTGTACTTCGTTTGAAAAAACGCACAAGAAATTTCAAGAGAAATAATTTTACATCCACAGTAAAAGGCGAGCGGATCTGCTGGCCTAACGCGACGTGGTTCAGTCATCCGGAGACTGGTCGGCCGTGGACCAACTACACCAAGTGTGTCAACCTCTACAGCATGGAGGTGAGATTTGCTGCTTGTTATTGTTCAATTATCGATAAACAAATGCATATCAAATACTTAAAATTATGATATAATTTACACCAAGTGTGTCAACCTCTACAGCATGGAGGTGACACTGAGATTTGCTACTTGTTATAGTTCAAATATCGATAAACAAATGCAGATCAAATACTTTAAACTATGATATAATTTAGAGATAAAAATTCTATTCGATCTGTGAAGGTCACTTGTAAAAATATTGTTCAAGCTAACGAGAATCTTGGTTCACCCATCCGAGTTTTTGAGACCGCAAAATACTGTGAATGTTCTGCGATGTTAAGACAGGCCTACGGCCTACTAAACGCTGATCAGCTGCACAGTCCTACTTGTTCTTGTTCCAGCTGCAAAGTCCAACTTGTTCTTGTTCCAGCTGCACAGTCCTACTTGTTCATGTTCCAGCTGCACAGTCCCACTTGTTTATGTTTCACGTCTCCATTGTTTTAGTTTCTACCTCGCATTGCGTCTTTCAAGATTTTAATGGTTCGTGGTGCGTACAAGCGTTTCGGGAAGCTTTGTGGGTTTGATTGGGCGATGTCAACCTGAATGTACGAAAATTTGGAACTTATGGCCTGTCATGGCTGTTTTTCCTTCACATGTCAAAAAACAGTCCTTTGTTATTAGGCGTGTGAGGAAAATCAGTGATTGTAACCAATTAAAATTTGGAGTGACTACTGGAGGACTTCAACTCTCGCATGAAGATGTTAATAAGGAACACAGTCAATGAGAGCTCTTAGCTTAAATAAATAACAAACACGAGGAATTGATTGCTGACCAATCAGTTCCGACAACGGTCACTATGATACTGACCTCAATAAGCGGCCTAAATTTTTACAACCAAGCCATCCCTCAGCAGCCTTTTCACTTGATATCAGCCCCTGATAATTTATAGTTTTTCTTCTAGTTTGAAAGTTTGTATCCTTTTTTATAGTTCAAGGGTTTTTAAGTTATTTTACAGTTTAAAATATGTGCAATGTATATTCCCATTCTCATGTTTTTCTTTATTTTCTTTTTAACGCTTACCTTTGCTTCCGTTGTCCTTTTATCAGTTAGTCTACCAGGCTGTCTACTGTAAGATTTATTTTTCATGCATAGTAGACTGCAGGCGGGAACAGGTTTGTGGCATCTTGTCCGTTTCTCAGTGCCGAGGTGTGTGTGACGTCACCAACAGAACTGGTAGGCTGACATATATAGGAGATTGCGTATACGAGCAGCAGTTCGACAGGTAGTACCGCAACTTTGGCTGGCCGGGACAGCTGCTTTTGGACGTTCATGAATTACAGAAGTACAAATTACAATGAAGAAATCACAACATACCTATAAATTAAAATAACGAATTACTTAAGTGATTAGTACTTCATTGAAACGATGAGCTGATCAACGATGATGCAGCTCAGCACAGCGATGTCGGTCCGCAAACACAGTCAAGTTTGTTGTTGAGATTTCGACAAGTGACCTTGTCAATCAGGGGCTGTTGAGTGTAAATAATCAGGCCAAAAATGTAGTTGCTGCGATGCAAAGGAGTCTGTAGATTTTGTCGATCAGCTGGTGCAGTCCAGCACTATTAACTTCTATGTAAAGCTAATTGGTTGTAGTCATGAACGGCCACATTTTAGGCTACCATGACTTTAATCAAAAAGCCAGGTAAGTTTCTCGCTCAGATGACGTGTTGACGAGCAGTAATTGACCAAGATGTTGTTCATGATAGCATTCTAAGCTCATAGTTCATGGTAGCATTTAAGCGTGTACGTCTGTACGACCGAGGCCAAGACGAGAGGTAAGTGCCTCACTGAGATGACGTGTTGACGAGCAGTACAAGGCGAGCCTGGCGGACGGCCTCACGCAGGTGACGGCCTTCAACGCTGCTGGAGATGAGGATGACGTGTGGCCGTCGCTGAGTCCCCGACCGTCCCCGTCGGACTTGAGTCTAATATTACTTCTAATATTGAAAAAGTCTGTCGCATCTCTTTGAATATAGCTTCACGGATGGCCTACTCTTCGCTCAACATTCTGATTTCTCGTATATTCACAAAGAAAGAAGTGAGGCTCGCAGTTTAACATTTTGTCTATCATCGAATATTTGCCATTATTTGCACGATTTTATAATGAATTCAAGACAATTAGGCTCGGAATATTCATTAGTTCAATGGAAGCAAGTGATTTATACCGCTATGTATGTTGGCTTAATACGTTCCTCGCGTATCCGGATTTCACCTCTATTGCTTCATTACAGCAGGCTATGAGTGGTTGCTGTTTTATCAATAGAATTTTGTTTTATCGATTTGTTTTATTCGATAATTAACCTTTCGTGCGAACACAAATAATTTAAATACGGAAGATTAACAACGAAATCCTGATTTATTCGTGTTATATCGGAAATAAAATTTTGTGTTTGGTACACTCTTGTACCGAACACAGCAGTGGAATATCTAAATATGTTAGTACACATATGGTCAATTACGCGGTGAATGTGTTAAATTTATTTCATGCATTAACCATGTCAAACCTTCCCTCTGAACCCTCAGGCGGTGAGGGCAACCCTCATCCTGGTTCCCCTGCTTGGCCTTCACTATCTCCTGACGCCCTTCAGGCCTTCATCAGGCTCCGCCATGGAGAAGTCCTACCTCATCCTCTCCGCCATCGCCTCATCCTTCCAGGTGATGTTATCAATATAATATTTATTGAAGTCTTCGATGAGAAGAATGCGGGTCCTCCATATTCAAGATTTCTGGCAATGACCGTTTGAAAAGTATTTATTAAAGCTTTCTATGAAAACTATACACTTCTCTACATTTTATGTTTAAACTTGCTGTTAGAATCTCCCCTGAATCTAAATTCTATATCACGAAGTTAGATTCCACCATATTCGTATAAAATTCATTCGTTTAAAAGAAGTGGGCTCGGTACTATTTAGTTTAGGGAATTAATTTTTCTGCCCTACGTTGAGAGAACTACGTGGTCTTCTCATTAGGAGCCTTATATACAGCATTAAATCTAATAGCAGTAGCGCAATTATTTAGGCTTCTAAAACGATTCAATCATTGTTGAACTTGATTGTGTTAAAATTTGAACAACTTAAACAAAATCTTTGGCTAATTCACTACATGAACTGATCTATTTTGAATTCATTTTGTATTTTATGCTGAATGAACAACAATTGGATATTCCTTGGTACATTTTTTCTGTGCAATTTCTACCGCCTAAACATTGTAAGCCAACCTTTTGTTAATATTTTACACTGCAGTTCCACTGCATCTCAAACTTAACAGTGACAAAGATAATCTGCTCACTATTGAGTCAAGCTTCCTACGAAGCTGCCTCGTCAATATAACCTCCTAATGGCTGATTGTACACGCTAACCACGCGATCTCCTCAATTTAGCCGCAATCTCATCACAATCTCTGAACTTGGCAAGATAAGAACTTGGTCGACGCGCCTGTGCTGATGATTGATGCGCGTCACGGCTTAAAGAGACTCGTGCGTCACTCACGGCAAACTTGGGCAAATATAACTAGAATTTAGAGCACACTGGGCGTTAAAAACAGTTCAATTATTAAATCAATCGTTAATCCAATTATTAATTCTCATTGCGTGCTTTTTTATCATGTATTATTAAATGTTAAAGTTCGCTTATGGAGGTAATAATAAAATATCTGATTAAAATGTGTATATATAACAACTTTGAATGTCTGTTTACCTGATGATGCCCCAACATTCAAATCGCGGACTGCACCTCAGGTTCCGCCGTAAAGACATCATCAATAATGGTCGTCTTAATTCAGTCGTTCCAAACTTGACAAAGCATCTTACATTTTAGCAAATATCTTAATATGATAGCATTTATCGCTACAGGTTTTCGCCTCCGTTCACGACCTTCAGCTCTCAAAACACAAGCTAGCATTAAAACTTCAGCTATAAAAATTACGGCAGAAATATTGGCTGAGCTTCAATCGCGTAAAGGGTGCTTCGATCATAACGTTTATGGGTGAGAGGGCGGAGTTTCCATTTTAGAGGTTGTTGACGAGACTGGGGTATTTCTTACACAATTTGTGTTGACGAGACTGCGGTACTTCCTTCACAATTTGTGGTGGCGAGACTGTGGTATTTCCTTCACATGTTGGGTTGTTGAAACTGCAGTATTTCCTTCACAATTTGTGTTGTTGAGACTGCGGTATTTCCTTCACATGTTGGGTTGTTGAGACTGCGGTATTTACTTCACAATTTGTGTTATTGAGTCTGCGGTATTTCCTTCACATGTTGGGTTGTTGAGACTTCGGTATTTACTTCACAATTATTAATTGGCTACACCGCAGCTACACTACAATTGGCTACACCGCCAGATGCATCACTAAAGTTTACGGTTGAAGATTTGATTAACCATGTCTTGATGATGGTGTAAGTTTTGGTTCTTTCGTTGGTTGATCATAGTTGGAATTCGAAATTCAAAGCATTGACGCTGAATTTTTTGATATACGGAAATGAGATGTCACGAGTTAATTTTATAGCGAATCAAAATTCGGAATGTAGGATCGTTCGTCATATGAGAATATGAGTATTCTCTTGATGATTTCAAGCAACATGGCAGTATAGAATGAGTTTTCAGGAATTTAAAAGCAAAGAAAACAGCCAGAATATTAACCATTTCTTAAGAATGAAAACGTTTCGGAGTCCAGCTCCATCGTCAGTTCAAAGTTCAAAACCTATAAGAAAAGCAGAATCACTGTCTCTTATACACATCTAGATGTGTATAAGAGACAGACAGTAGGATTACCGCAAGGTTTAGTTCAGCAATAAAAAGTTACTGAGAATATCTCGATGTGAATAAGATTGTTGTCAGTTGCGAAGACTGAACCCAAGATTTTCAATAACTGCTCTTTAATCTTGAAACTATTAGCCTACTTCAGTTCATTCATTTGATTATTTNCCCTCTTCTCCCCTCAGCTGCAGCAGCTGTTTAACGCACCTGCCCTCTTCTCCCCTCAGCTGCAGCAGCTGTTTAACGCACCTGCCCTCTTCTCCCCTCAGCTGCAGTAGCTGTTTAACGCACCTGCCCTCTTCTCCCCTCAGCTGCACCAGTTCGTCAACCTGGTCTACGTCGTGGGCTACGCGGCCTCAATAGCGGCCATCGTCGTCTCCCTCTGCATATTTTTCTACTTCAAGTGAGACCTTCACACTCAGAGAATTCTGTGAGACTTTGTCAAAAGAGCGGTGATTTTTCTAATTTTTTTGAGGGTCATCCTGACTAGTATTTCCTTGAAAATTAACGTATTAGTGCTGCGTGTAGAGAATGTCTCATTATTTGGACGATTTGACCACTGACTTTTCTGAGGCCACAGACAGCAACGAGCACTCGTTTAAAGTTCCTAAATTAGGTCGTGATAGTAGATGTAAATTATAGCGCTCATGAATATTAATGGGTAATGTTGTCCAAATAGTGACACACTTTCTTTCCCGCAGCACGAGCAAAGGGCAGACGTAGCACTGATACGCCTGTTTGCCAGACCAAACTGGGTCAGAATGACCCATTCAAGGGCAATGAGTGCATTTGTGTTTGGTCAGATTCACACTCATTTTTCAGGATGTGTGATTTTGGAAGTTGGCAAAGACTTGAAAACCTGAAGTTTGTATTCTTTCATGCATTCTCCCTGAAAAATAGAAAGAAAATTGGAAATAGTTAAATTAATGGATTAAGAACGTCAAATTAATGAATTATTAATGTTCCATTCATGGATTATGAATGTTCCATTAATGGATTAAGAACGTTCCATTAATGGATTCTTGTCATCGTTCCAATCGCTCGATGATCATTTAGAAGTTCAGTACAAAGGCGATGCAAGACATATGGTCAGTGAGCTGAATTACGAACGATGCGTCGTCTTAATAACGACGTGACTTCTAATTTTCTTGCTTGAGTTATACTGGCTTTTAATATTTCATCCGGAGCTCTGAACCAACCATGACATTACATACGTTTAGCTTGAAAATTCCAGCATTTGTTACTAGGATACAGTAACTTATTATATATTTAACGATTTGTTGATGATTTCCTAATTGAGTTTACTAAATTTTTCTGTTCAGTCGTCAAAATTATTTTTATTTTCATTCATATAGCTCAGGAGGACGCGTTATGTTTGCTTCAGGTGCCAAACTATCATCGCCGATTTCGCGGTCCCATGTTTCAGATGCCCTACCGTCATCGTGGGTACCTCGGTCCTGTGTTTCAGGTGCCCTACCATGCCCATGTTTCAGGTGCCCTATACCATGCCCATGTTTCAGGTGCCCTATACCATGCCCATGTTTCAGGTGCCCTATACCATGCCCATGTTTCAGGTGCCCTACCATGCCCATGTTTCAGGTGCCCCACCATGCCCATGTTTCAAGTGCCCCACCATGCCCATGTTTCAGATGCCCTACCATGCCCATGTTTCAGGTCGCTGAAGTGCACGCGTGTGAGCATCCACAAGAATCTGTTCGTGTCGTTCCTGGTGAACAACGTCCTGTGGCTCGTGTGGACCACCGTAGTCACCAGCAACACCCGCGTGCTTCTGCTCAACCCTGTGCGTCGTTCACGTATTGAATATCAGCTTAAATTGTGAAATAATTATCATAGGACAAGCGTAATAACACGTATTGAATATAAGCTTAAACTGTGAAATAATTATCATAGGCATGTGCATTAATAGTTAACAATAGTGTTGACAGAAGGAAATGTGAAAAAAGTGATTCGTGTCAAATTGTTAAAATTTTGATGCTAAGTAACATGCATGGTCCTGCGTGGGTTGTTGAGACGGGAAATTTGGTTGGGGTTTTAATTGTTGCATTATTGGAGGAAGTGGAAACATAGGGAGTTTTTAATGGGGGGAAATTTCAGGAAGTTGAGGTGAAACTTGATGTGTTGAGAATAGATTGTCTTATTAGATAATTGATGATCATGTCAATTATTAGTTTGGGGTTTTGAGTAAAAGAATGCGAGCGCGCGGTACGAATACATTTCTTCTTTGGTCACTTCTTTGATCGTGCACTGCATTTGTTAGAATAAATATCGGTCTTGTTGTCCAATAAATTAAATCTAGATGAAATTTGAGCAATCGTCTTACATTTCATTAAAAGGATGGAAAGGGACTAGATCTCTAAGTCGATTAACTACAAAATTAAGAAAATATTATTTATCGCTCTGAATATTCGTACACTGCTTGTTCCTGCATATCAAACATTGAAGTACAAGCAAAAACTATAATATCATCTCTAGACGAACCTAATTTCGCCAATTTGCAGAAAAACTAACAAAAAAATGATTCCTTCACCCATTCTGTTCTCCATTACTATCGCATCGTTTGGATACACTGACCCATAATTAGGTTGCTGTACATGTCTCTACATTTTTACTCGCAGTCAATATTTTAGTTAGTTAAAAGTTAGAAATATCGGCCCGTTTACTATACTATGCCATAGAATCGAAAAAGTTTATATGTTATATAAACGCTGTTATATGTTTTCTCTTGTGGAAGAAGCCTCATGCCTCCTACACTGACGAAGTCAATAATGTTAAAGACATCGGGGATAATCAAACAACACTCAAATTAAAATAGTTCCTCGATTTTATTTGAATTTTGTGATTTATACCTTGAATTTATAAGAAGTTTACAACCCCTCGTCTGAGTTTACACCGCGTTGCTCACCCCGCGCTGTGCAGGTGTGGTGTCAGCTGCTGCATGTGCTCATGCACTATTTCCTGGTGAGCACCTACTTCTGGATGTTGTGTGAGGGCTTGTTGCAGGTGTGGTGTCAGTCATGTGCTCATGCACTATTTCCTGGTGAGCACCTACTTCTGGATGTTGTGTGAGGGCTTGTACCTACACACCATCCTCGTCGTGACGTTTGTGGCCGAGGGGCGCCTGCTCCGCTTCTTCCTCCTGCTGGGCTGGATCTTTCCGGTGCCTCCTACGGCGCTCTACGCCACCTTCAGGAGTCTTGACGTGCACGTGACCAACCAGTGAGTAACTTTACGGTACTTCCTCCGTGACCAAACAGTGAGTAACTTTATGGTACTTCCTCCGTGACCAACCAGTGCGTAACTTTATGGTACTTCCTCCGTGACCAACCAGTGCGTAACTTTATGGTACTTCCTCCGTGACCAACCAGTGAGTAACTTTATGGTACTTCCTCCGTGACCAACCAGTGAGTATTTTAA
>NW_025947170.1:31803-62977 GCF_000764305.2 Hyalella azteca | reverse complement strand
TCGCTTAATGGATTTCCTTCTGGCTTGGTGTTTACCCAGATTAAGAAATTCATGTCTAAGCGATACAGTGAAGTTGTTCCAGAACCTGATGGCAGAAGCGTTGTTTACTGTTCTCTTCCATACTTCGGCCATGCGTCCGAAGTTATGTCAAGAGAATTAAAAGTTTTGTTTATGAAATACTTCCCGGACATTAATCTTCGTATCTTACTAGTGAATAATTTCAAAATAGGTTCGTTTTTTAGGTACAAAGATATCCTTCCTCCTCATATGCGATCGTCCCTAGTTTATAAATTTAGTTGTGCACGGTGTGCATCTGCGTATGTCGGAATGACGGCACGCAACTTTTACACTCGGGTCGCTGAGCATAGAGGTAGGAGTTATAGGACTGGGCAGTTACTATCGCGCCCTCCTCATTCGGCTGTGCGCACTCACGCCGAACAGTGCAACGTTCCAGTGTCCGACACAGACTTTAAGGTTTTAGCTTATAGTTCTGGTGCTTCCGATCTGCGTATTTTGGAATCCTTGTATATTTTTAAAGAGAAGCCTAGTTTAAATGCTGCCTATAGTTCTTATCCATTAGAAATTGTGAATAGATAGGTACTTACTTTATTATTCTGCCCTTTGTCTGTAAATTTAGGTTTTTAACTTCTGTTTGTGTTTTTTTTATTAACTCCAAACTAATTTTCTGCATTTATCTGTGTTCTAGATTTATCGAACTGACGATGGAGCTGGTCTCCGAAACGTTTTCAAAAGAGATATGCTAAATTTTTGTGGTGTTTTCTTCGCTTTTAAATTTCTAGTGAATCTGCGATTAAAGCAATCTAGTGACTTTTTTACTTGAAAAACGTTAATATTTCATGTAAAAACAAAATGACATCCATGTTCCGGCCATTTATTGGTTGCTTAATATTTTGTTTCATTGTTGTTGCTCGAGACGCTTTAGTCCCAAGCCACGCTGGAGAGCCTCCTTGGCATTCCGCCGCCCTAAGTCCCAGCAGTCATGTGACACGATACCATGCCGCTGTCACAACCGAGAAAATATTATCTGTGGGAACTTTTCGAATGGAGCATTGATAGCTAATATTTTACATCTCACACAGTTATGTAACTCTCGGAAAAATGAATGGGTTAAATTATTCAAATGGGATAATTGGCGAAACACTCATATATCTACAGAATGAGCAGCGTACGGGCTTGGGTCTAATATTACTTCTAATATTGAAAATGTCTGTCTCATCTCTTTGAATACAGCTTCACGGATGGCCAGCTCTTCGCTCAACATTCTGATTTCTCGTATATTCACAAAGAAAGAAGTGAGGCTCGCAGTTACCATTTTGTCTATCATCGAATATTTTCAATTATTTGCACAATTTGATAATGAATTCATTTGTTCAATGGAAGCAAGTGATTTATACCGCTATGTATGTTCGCTTAACGCGTTCCTCGCGTATCCGGATTTCACCACTATTGCTTTATTACGGAAGGCTTTGAGTGGTTGCTGCTTTATCAATAGAATTTTGTTTTATCGATTTGTTTTATTCGATAATTAACCTTGCGTTCGAACACAAATAATTTAAAGCCGGAAGATTACCGACGAAATTCTGATTTATATGTGTTATATTGAAAATAAAATTTTTTGTTTGGTACACTCTTGTACCAAACACAGCAGTGGAATATCTAAATATGTTGGTACACATATAACCAATTACGCGGGGAATGTGTTAAATTTATTTCATGCATTAACCATGTCAAACCTTCCCTCTGAACCCTCAGGCGGTGAGGGCAACCCTCATCCTGGTTCCCCTGCTTGGCCTTCACTATCTCCTGACGCCCTTCAGGCCTTCATCAGGCTCCGCCATGGAGAAGTCCTACCTCATCCTCTCCGCCATCGTCTCGTCCTTCCAGGTCATGATCTCAATATAATATTTATTGAAGTCTTCCACGAGTAGAATGTGTAGGGAAATATTCCCTACGCTGGAGGTAATCCTCTTCCAGAAATGATGAAAAGTTAAGCACTAAGCAGGATAGAAATAAGTGATTATAATATCAATTTAGGCATTTTGATAAGGATTTATTCAAAGCTTCGTGTTCGGGGCAGTTTCTTCATATTCAAGGCAGTTTGAAATCCATTTAGAAAGATGCCTTCAGGTTTAACATAATTTTATGAAAAAAGCCTAATGTGGCTTTTCCATATTTAAGATTTCTGGCAATGACCGTTTGAAAAGTATTTATCAAAGCTCTCTATGAAAACTATACACTTCTCTATACTTAATATTTGCCTATTCTGAGTTGCTTGTAAATCAAGGCCGATAGAATTTATTTATTAGAATTTTGCCTGAGTCTATATTGCCTATCATGAAGTTAGATTTCACCATATCCATGTAGAATTTAATGGTTTAATAGATTTGGGTTCGCTGCTGTTCAGTTTAGGGAATTCATATTTCTGCCCTACGTTGAGACACCTACGCGGTCTTATCATCAGGAGCCCTAGCATTAAATGCAAAATTTATAACCCACTAATTCAGGCTTCCAAAATTAGTCAATAATTGTTGAACTAATTTTTGTTCCAATTTGAACAAATTAAACAACATTTTCAAATATTTCAGTGCAAAAAGTGATCTATTTTGAATTTATTTTAGTATTTATGCTACAGGAACAACAATTAGATATTCCTGGATACATGTTTTCTGCGTAAATGGCTACCGCCTAAACATTGTATGCCTCCTTTAGGGAATATTTAAAAGATAATCTGCTCACTATTGAGTCAAGCTTCCTACGAAGCTGCCTCGTCACTATAACCTCCTAATGGCTGATTGTACACGATAACCACGCGATCTCCTCAATTTAGCAGCAATCTCATCACAATCTCTGAACTTGGCAAGATAAGAACTTGGTCGACGCGCCTGTGCTAGTGATTGATGCGCGTCGCGGCTTACAGAGACTCGTGCGTCACTCACGGCAAACTTGGGCAAAAATAACTAGAATTTAGAGCACACTGGGCGTTAAAAACAGTTAAATTATTAAATCAACAATTAATACAATTACTAATTTTCATTACGCACTTTGATTTTATCATGTATTGTATAATTAAATTTTTAAGATCGCTTGTGGAGAAAAATCGCGGAAACATCGAAATCGCAGACTGCACCTCCGGTTCCGCGTTAATGACATCAATAATAATGGTCGTCTTCATTCAGTCGTTTCAAACTTGACAAAGCTTCTTGCATTTTAGCAAATATCTTAATATGATAGCATGTATCGCTACAGGTTTTGGCTTCCGTTCGCGACCTTCAGCTCTCAAAACGCACGCTAGCATTAAAAACTTCAGCGATAAAAATTACGGCGGAAATGTTGGCTGAGCTTCAATCGCGTGAAGTGTGCTTAAATCATAACGATTATGGGTGAGAGGGCGGAGTTTCCATCTCAAAGGGTGTTGACGAGACTGTGATATTAACATCACAATTTGTGTTGACGAGACTGTGATATTAACATCACAATTTGTGTTGGCGAGACTGTGATATTAACTCTAATGGCTGATTGTACACGATAACCACGCAATCCCCTCAATTTAGCCGCAATCTCATCACAATCTCTGAACTTGGCAAGATAAAAACTTGGTCGACGCGCCTGTGCTGATGATTGATGCGCGTCGCGGCTTACAGAGACTCGTGCGTCACTCACGGCAAACTTGGGAAAAAATAACTAGAATTTAGAGCACACTGGGCGTTAAAAACAGTTCAATTATTAAATCAACAATTAATGCAATAATGCAATTACTAATTTTCATTACGTACTTTGATTTTATCATGTATTGTATAATTAAATTTTTAAGATCGCTTGTGGAGAAAAATCGTGGAAATATCGAAATCGCGGACTGCACCTCCGGTTCCGCGTTAATGACATCATTAATAATGGTCGTCTTCATTCAGTCGTTTCATACTTGACAAAGCATCCTACATTTTAGCAAATATCTTAATATGATAGCATTTATTGTTACAGGTTTTCGCCTCCGTTCACGACCTTCAGCTCTCAAAACGCAAGCTTATAGCATGAAAACTTCAGTGATAAAAATTACGGCGAAAATATTGGCTGAGCTTCAATCGCGTAAAGTGTGCTTAAATCATGACGGTTATGGGTGAAAGACCAGAGTTTCCATCGCAAAGGGTGTTGATGAGACTGTAATATTACCTTCACAATTTGTGGTGGTGAGACTGCGGTATTTCCTTCACAATTTGTGGTCGCGAGACTGCAGTATTACCTTCACAATTTGTGTTGGCGAGACTGCGGTATTTTCTTCACAATTTGTGGTCGCGAGATTGCGGTATTTCCTTCACAGTTTGTGTTGGCGAGACTGCGTAATTTTCTTCACAATTTGTGGTCACGAGACTGCGGTATTTTCTTCACAATATCTGGTGGCGGGACTGCGGTATTTCCTTCACAATTTGTGTTGTCGAGACTGCTGTATTTCCTTCACAATTTATGGTCGCGGGATTGCGGTATTTCCTTAACAATTTGTGGTGGCGAAACTGCGATATTTCAATTACTTGTGAAGGCTTCTCGATTCACTGTTCACCGTATATTAAGAACTGCACAACGTCAGTATTAATTAGTTACACCGCAGCTTTGGTCTCTGCCGCCACATGCATCGCTGACGTTTACGGTTGTAGATTTGATTAGCCATGTCTTGATGATGGTTTAACTTTTGATTTTTCGTTGGTTGATCATAGTTCAAATTCAAAATTCATAGCATTGACGCTGAAATTCTTGATATTCGGAAATGAGATGTATCGATGTGATTTTATGACGAATCAAAGTTAGGAACATAGCCTGGAAAAGTTCGTCATATGAGAATATGAGTATTCTTGTTGTGATTTCAAGCAATATGGCAGTACAGAATGAGTTCTTTGTTGCTAACATATAAATTCTTCTGCTTCTCTTTTCGCTGTTCATGAAAAGTGCTCGAACACCACTTGATCCGTATATGGAGCAATTTTGTGTGTTTATACACACAAACTTCACAAATGATTCTCATAATTTCAAATAACACAATTGGCATTTCGTTTTCCTCAATAATTTGTAGATGTTTTTGAATTTAGAGATGCCATGAAGTAGGTGGGGCGGTAAAATTAATAGTCAGTTTTCTATTAAGCGCGAATCTTTTTCTTCTTAAAAAGACTTGATTGTCGGCTTCAGTTACACCGGCAATGGAATAATCGCACCTTATTTATTGCTAGTGTTTAGAGGTGGCCATAATTTCGCGTAGTAATTATGGCCACGTAGTAATTATGGCCAACTACGTCCATAATTCGGACGTAGTTTGGCCCTGCAAAAGAGGGTATCAGAGCTTAACCGCTCAGAGCTCACGCTGTGAGCAAGAAGCTGTGTCAATATTTGCACATTATTACTCGTTCTTTTTTCTGAATGCTGAAATCAAGCAGATGGTGCGGCTTAGACGGGTCAAGGTCGAGGTCAAGGTTAAGGTCAGATGGTGTTGATGAACGGCAGTGATTTATTGCTACTCCAGTTCACTGCCGCCCTGACATGGACCTATTATGTCAGTTTGACTTTGTTTCTCATGAAGCGTCAGTGAAAACTTCTGGAAAAATCTAAAGGAATGCTATTGCCTATTGGTTTAACGATTTATCAATGAATAATACTAATGCTCAGGTCGTTAAGATTTGAAGTTTGCTCATGGTCGTACGTTGTTGCGGGCCTAAGTACACGAAGTGCCCTATAGGTACACATAGCGCCTGAAGTACACGTAGCGGTCTAAGTACTCGTAGCGGCCTCAGTATACATAGCGGTCTAAGTACACGTAGCTTCCTAAGTACGCGTAGCGACCTAATTACACGTAGCGGCCTAGGTACACGTAGCGGCCTAAGTACACGTAGCGGCCTAAGTATACGTAGCGGTCAATGTACACGTTGCGGCCTAAGTACAAGTAGCGGCCTAAGTACTGTCTCTTATACACATCTAGATGTGTATAAGAGACAGGCTTAAGAGCTGGGCTGCTGAAGAGCTGGGCTGCTGAAGAGCTGGGCTGCTGAAGAGCTGGGCTGCTGAAGAGCTGGGCTGCTGAAGAGCTGGGCTGCTGAAGAGCTGGGCTGCTGAAGAGCTGGGCTGCTGAAGAGCTGGGCTGTTGCTGAGCTGGGCTGCTGAAGAGCTGGGCTGGTGCTGAGCTGGGCTGCTGAAGAGCTGGGCTGGTGCTGCGGCTCATCAAAGTTGAGGAGATTGATGTCCTTGTTTGCTGTGCAGGGCCTCGCTGTGTCGCTGCTCTTCTGCTTCTTCAACGGCGAGGTGAGTTGCTATCTTCACCGTCTACACTAATAATAATGAATGGAACTTCGTACAAATACTGATGTAATATTCACCCCTGACCAGACCCAGTTTGGACCTGAAAAAGGGGAGCGTATCTGTGTAACCATCGCTCTCTGTTCGTGATGTGTGTAATAAAATGTAACACTATTTGGACAAAATGACAAATCAATTTTTCTGTGTCTAAAAGCTATGAGAGGATTTTTTTACGTATTCCTGTTTTATTTGAGTTACCGCTGCGCTCATGGCACATTTTTCCAAAACACTACACACAGAGAAATGTGTGGGTTGTACCCAGAGAAAGGGGAGGGACTAGTGAAATAGCATGACTGAAATGTAATGCAAATAGTGAATGAGTGAAATAGTAATGCACCTTCTGTCATTGCGAGGGTCATCATAACCCACTTTGGACCGATACAATGACGTATCAGTGCTACTTGCAGAAAGTGTGTCACAATTGGGACAATATGGCCCATTAATTTTTCTCCGTGCGCCGTGACGATAAGGTTAATTGACGACAATGTTCTGACAATAGAGTACCTCTCTTCTAATTTCAAAAATCGAACAGGTTTTTTTTGTTCATATATATTGGCTGTTTCAATAGTTCACATATTGCACGATTTTCATGCATAGGAAAATCTTTACAAAATATGTTGGTAATTCCGATTCAATCAACGAAGAATTGAACTTAAATTTGACTTTTTCTGGAGTAATTGAGATATTTTCTCAGCCTCCGAAGAACAAATTGTAACGACTCTTCTTAAATTACGGAATTCTGAATACCGACAAGATGTTTAAATTAACAATGTAATTAAACAAGTATTTAATTATTTTCTATATCCGAATTATCTCACGCAAACGTAACGCGATCAAACGACCACCACTGGACCGTGACGCGATCAAACGACCATCGCTGGACCATGACGCGATCTGCAACTTATTGTGTTTATACGCTCAAACTTCACAAATGATTCTCATAATTTCAAATACGTAATTGGCAATACTTTTCATTTAATAATTTATGG
Source organism: Hyalella azteca (assembly GCF_000764305.2). Classification (NCBI taxonomy): domain Eukaryota; kingdom Metazoa; phylum Arthropoda; class Malacostraca; order Amphipoda; family Hyalellidae; genus Hyalella; species Hyalella azteca. Next base: position 55,637 of record NW_025947170.1, on the reverse strand, counting down.
ATATTTTTAGAATTTAGAGATGCCATGAATTAGGTGGATTGGTAAAATTAATAAGTCAGTTTTATATTAAACGCGAATCTTTTTCTTCAATAAAAAAACAACTGGATTGTCGCCTTCAGATATACGGCATAGGAATCGCACCTTATTTATTGCTAGCGTTTAGAGGTAGCCATAACTTGCGGCTTAGACGGGTCAAGGTCAAGGTCAAGGTCAAGGTCAGATGGTGTTGAAGGATGGCAGTGAATGAGTGCTACTCTAGTTCACTGCCGCGCTGACATCGACCTATTATATCAGTTTGACATAGTTTCTCATGAAGCGACAATGAATATTTCTGGAAAAATCTAAAGGAGTGCTATTGCTTATTGGTGCCTAAGTACACGTAGCGGCCTAAGTACACGTAGCGGCCTAAGTACATGCAGCAGCCTAAGTACACGTAGCAGCCTAAGTACACAAGTACACGTAGCGGCCTAAGTACACGTAGCGGCCTAAGTACATGTGGCGGCCTAAGTACACGTAGCGGCCTAAGTACACGTGGCGGCCTAAGTACACGTAGCGGCCTAAGTACACGCAGCAGCCCAAGTAATGGCCTAATCGCCGATTTCTCGTCTATGATTGGTTAGTTTTTCCTAAAAAGCCGTCACTGATTGGCTGACGAAGTTATGAACATTATCAAGAAAGTATTTATGAGAGCACGGCTGCTGAAGAGTCTTGCAGCTCCTGCCTGCTGGTGCTGCGGCTCATCAAAGTTGAGGAGATTAATGTCCTTGTTTGCTGTGCAGGGCCTCGCCGTGTCGCTGCTCTTCTGCTTCTTCAACGGCGAGGTGAGTGGCTCTTCACCGTCTACACTCATAATAATGAGTGGATACTATTTGAGTGTAGTACTATTGATACTATAATGAGTGTAGTACTATTTCATCACTATTTGTACTTCGTACAAATGATGAGAACCTACTATTCCCCCCTGACCAGACCCAGTTTAGATCCGAAAAAGGGGAGCGTCTTTGTGTTACTATTTCTCTCTGTTCATGCTGTGCATGGGTAATGAAATGTCTCGTTATTTGGACAAAATGACCAATCAATTTTTCTGTACATAAAAGCCTTGACACAAATTTTTTATCGGCGTAATCCCTATCTTATTTGAGTTACCGAAGCGTTCATGAAACATCTTTCCGGAAACACTACACACAGAGAAATGTGTGAGTTGTACCCAGAGAAATGTGAAAGACTAGTGAAATAGTATTGCACCTTTCGCCCTTGCGAGGTTCATCATGACCCACTTTGGACCGATGAAATGGTGTATCAGTGCTACTTGCAGAAAGTGTGTAACAATTTGGACAATATGGCCTATTTAATTGTTCTCAGTGCGCCGTGACGATGGGCTAATAAAACTTGTCATTTTAGCAACTGATGAGGCTAATCTTGAAAATATGAGACTGATTGCATAAATTTTTTGAAAAGCGATTCGTATTGCTACTAAAGAGGTAGAATTGAAGACGATGTTCTGTGAATAGTGCACTTATATTCTAAATTCTAAAATAGAACAGATTTCTTATTTTGTTTGTATATATTGGCTGTTCCAATAGTTCACATATTTCGCGATTTTCATGCGCAGAGGAAATTCTTCGCAAAAAATGGGTAGGCGATTCTGATCCAATCAACGAAGAATTGAACTTGAATTTTATTTTTGTGGAGCAATTGAGATATTTTCTCGCCCTCAGAAGTACAACTTGTAACGACTGTTCCTAAATTACGGAATTCTGAATGCCAAGCAGATGCTTAAATTAACAATGTAACTATTTAGTTATTTTCTATCTCCGAATGATCTCGCACAAACGTAACGCGATCAAACGACCACCACTGGACCGCAACGCGATCAAATGACCACCACTGGACCGTGACGCGATCAAACGACCACCACTGGACCGTAGCGCGATCAAACGACCACCACTGGACAGTGGCGCGATCAAACGACCACCACTGGACCGTGACGCGATCAAACGACCACCACTGGGCCGTGACGCTATCAAACGACCACCACTGGACCGTGACGCGATCAAACGACCACCACTGGACCGTGACGCGATCAAACGACCACCACTGGACCGTAACGCTATCAAGCGACCACCACTGGACCGTAACGCGATCAAACGACCACCACTGGCCCGTGATGCGATCAAACGACCACCACTGGACCGCAGCTTGATCAAACGATTAACACTGGACCGTAGCTTGATCAACGACCACCACTGGACCGTAACGCGATCAAACGACCACCACTGGACGGTTAACGACCACCACTGGACCGTGACGCGATCAAACGACCAGCACTGGACCGTTCATTACTCACCATTATAATATTTATCTCATAAATACTTCCATTATGAATATGTGAAGCACATCTTACACTCAGAGAAGTGAGTGATAGTTTATCTAAATAGCAATGCACTGTCACGTCTCGTTCATGCTGCGGGTATATTTGACTCATTAAATTTTCTGAGCGTAGGCTGTTAACTCTAAGCTATCGCGTATGAATTTCCGCATAAATTTGCTTTCAGCTATATTATATGAAACCATCGTAAAAGTAAAGCAAACCTTTTCATTTTAAAGAAGTCAAGGATGCTCCGTCCCAGTATTCGTGAAAGTTCAATTTTTAACTTCCACAACCTGTCACTGAGTCTCAAGCAAACACTTCGGATTGTCAAGGCTGACCGATAGGCTCTGTTTGCCATTTCTCAATTGGCATAAGTTTTTGCCGTAGAATTTGCATATTTTGCGTAGATTCGAAGACTGTGCCTGTTCATGAAATTTAACCCCAAAAAAATAATATTAATTCCGTTCATGAAGTTAATGAGTTCGTGTTTGTGTGATCTGCTTTTGTTTGACTTAGAAATGAAGCACAAACATAATAAGAATTGAATTTAAATGAATTAATTGGTTATGGTCAACTTGTTTAAAAGTTACTGTACAAATTACGTCATCATCTTCTGGAATATTTGGTAATGTAGGTCCATGCCAAATTGCCCATTTGTAAAAATACCCAATGCGCAATTTAAAAGCGCGTATCGAATTCAAGTCGTCACTTAAAAAATTCAACTTTTTTGGTCAGATAAAAATAACAGTGACACCTGTCTAACATCTCTCATTTAATATTCGTGTTCCTGAATATTGAATTATGAGCGCACTCGCTGATAGGGAAAATTTTTGAAAAGGCAAAAGCCCATATATCTGAACAGAATTGGTTGTTGTTGGCTGGAAAGCAACTAGGCAGTTAAGTGAGTTTTATTTATCAGCGCATGCCGGAGCTTTTCTGAAATTTCAAATTCTGAATTCATATACATCTTGTTATTTTATTATTATATGACAGGATTTATTTGTTTACACACGTACGATTGATGACCAGACAATTCGTTGGTTTATATTATCAGGGAGTGGAACTTTTCTTCAGATGACGGTAGATAAAATTCAGATGACTTCAGATAAGACACGCTCGATCTTGTTATTTATGTATATATATATATTTTAGATTTTCAATTCAAACAATGTTCAATTTTTTCCCCCAGGGCTAAGTGCAAAGCGAAGGTTGTTGTAAAAATCATGATTCTGACTCTTCTATTTAAAAAAAACGACGAGGAATTGGTTTTGGTTGTGGTAGAATATTATATTTCAGTGCTGACTTCCAGCCACGGCCACCCTGCTGCGCCGCAATGCACGCGTCGAGCGATCTCTCTGCCACCAGAATTAATGTTCATAAATTATTTTGCTCGAAGTTTCATGATTGAAAGTCTACATTTAAGCGTCAGCAGCACATCACTCACGCGATGTGCGCATTTGGACCGTTGTGGGCCGTCGCAACGGATGCCTGCAATATTGACTGGCATATACGATCATAACTTGGGACCAAACATTTATTGAAACTATTTATTAGGTGTAAAAATCTATTTCTATCTGCATAAAACGAGCCAAACTCGAGTAATTAAGGGCACTTCTGTCATGAACTTGGAACTGGAGCTTTCCTACGGATGAAAAACATAGACTGCGAGTTAAATACACGGATATACTCTGGGTTTAGTCGCCCATGTGCTATTAATATATAAAATGAGGCACCAAAACAACGACATTTAGGCATGAATATGTGTATAGAGAGACTCACTTCGCTATACCCGGTCGCAAAGAACACTGTGCTTTGAAACCCTGGCTGCTGTGAAATTGTCACGGCGTGGGTGTACCCCACGAGGATGGTCTACCCCACAGGAGCCCCTTACAGTTACATCGTGACATCATCACATGACGAAATGATGGCATTAACGAAAATATTTCGTGTCATATAATACGTTGTTCTATTCGTCGACTGCGCGTTACGATGCATGACGCAATGTTTGCGTTTATACGCAGGTGGTGGCGGTGCTACGCAAGAAGTGGCGGCAGCGGCGGCTGATGACCGCGCCACTCTGCATATATGATCCAAGACCTACTTATGTGAAATGCAGGACTGGTAATAAAAAATATAGTTACACTCTATCTGCCAATTACTGACGGCTTTTCAAGCTAATCCCACTAATCATAAACGTAAAATTGGCCGCTACATGTACGCAGGCTGCTACGTTCACATAAAAGAGTTTGGATGGTAACTGTAAGAATGAATTCACGATTTTGTTGCAGTTACGAATTTCTACCAATTCTCATTAAAACTGCACTGTCTCACTTGTTCTCGCTCCACCTGAGCACTTCCATTTGTTTCCGTTTCAACTGTACAGACCCATTTATTTTCACTCCAGCTGCGCACTCACATATTTGTTTTTGTTTTAACTACACAGTCTCACTTGTTTTTGTTTCAGTTGCGCAGTCCTAACTGTTTTCGTTCCAGCTGCGCAGTCCCACTTATTTTTGTTTCAGCTGTGCAGTCCCAACTGATTCGTTTCAGCTGCGCAGTCCCGCTTGTTTCAGTTTCAAGCGCAATGCCTCATTCAATATTTTAATGGTTCGTGGTGCGTACTTGCGTTTCGTGAAGCTTTGTGGGTTTGATTGGGCGATGTCAATCTATTGCACGAAAATTTGGAACTTACGGCCGGTCATGGCTGTTTTTGCTTCGCATGTCAAAAAAACAGTCCTTTGTTATTAGGCGTGTGAGGAGAATCGTTGAATGTAACCTATGAAAATTTGGAGTTACCACTGGAGGAATCCAACTCTTGGTTAAACTCCTTAATAGGGAAGATAGTCTAGGAGAGCTCATAGCTTGAAAAATAAAAGAAACTAAGAATCGATTGCCGACCAATCAATCACGACAATTGCCACTGAGATACTGACCTCATATTGGCTTAAAATTTTAGAACCAAGGCTTCCCACAGCAACCTTTTCATTTGATCTCAGCCCCTGATACTTATAGTTTTTCTTCTAGTTTAAAAGTTTGTATCCACTTTTATAGTTCAAGAGTTTTTTCAAAGTTTAAAATATGTGCAATGCGCATTCCTATTCTCCTGTTTTTTATTGTCTCTTTCACTCTGTCCTTTACTTCCGTTGTCCTTTTATCAGTTAGTCTACCAGGCTGTCTACTATAAGATTTATTTTTAATGCATAGTAGACTGCAGGCGGGGACAGGTTTGTGGCATCATGTCCGTGTCTCAGTGCCGAGGTGTGTGTGACGTCACCAACAGCAGCAGTTTGACAGGTACTACAGCAAATTTGACTGGCCGGGACAGCTGCTTTTGGACATACATGAATTACAGAACTGCAAATTACAATGAAGAATTTACAACATACCTATAAATTATAATAAAGAATTACTGATCTAATATGTACTTCATTGAAACGATGAACTGATCAACGATGATGCAGCTCAGTACAACTAAATCGGTCCGCAGGCGCAGTCAGGTTTGTTGTTGGGATTTAGACAAGTGACATCGTCAATCAGAGGCTGTTGAGTGTAAATAATCAGGGACAAAAGTTATAGTTGCTACGAGGCAAATGAGTATATAGTTTGTCGATCAGCTGGTGCAGTCAAGCACTATCAGCTTCTATTTAAAGTTTCAGCGTTTCTGTAATCAGGAACGGCCATATTTTTGGCTACCATGACTTTCATCAAAAAGCCAGGTAAGTGCCTTCACTCAGACGACGTGTAGACGTGTAGTAATTAACCAAGTTGATGTTCGTGGTCGCATTCTAAGCTCATAGTTCATGTTAGCATTCTAAGCTAATAGTTCATGGTCGCATTTTAAGCTCATAGTTCATATAGTCGCGTTTTAAGCATGTACGACCGAGGCCACGACGTGAGGTACGGGCCTCACTGAGATGACGTGTTGACGAGCAGTACAAGGCGAGCCTGGCGGACGGCCTCACGCAGGTGACGGCCTTCAACGCTGCTGGGGACGAAGATGACGTGTGGCCGTCGCTGAGTCCCCGACCGTCCCCGTGCGCCTCGCCGTCCCCTCAGGCCTACGGAGGGCACAAGCCTCACGACCCAAATAAAAATTAAGGGTGGTGCACCGATGATAATAGGTGGCGATAGTAGTTTATAGGTGGCGTAACGGTGAGTGGCCAGATCTGCCAAAAATCGACAATAAAACATCAATAAATCGAAAGGGTGGCGAGTAAAGGTGGCAGTCATCTATGAATCATCGCTGATTTGTAAGGTCTGAATAATCGATGGCACATTGCAGGCAAATCTCTTTTAAGCCACTGAAAACCGTTTGCCTACACAATGCACGAAGGTATTTGCCACAGTAATTTATCAAACGTAGAAAGGTTTAATTGGATTGCGGGTCATTCGAGATCAAGACGAAACCATGACTTCGTTTTGTGTGCTTGGCTTTTAAGAATTAGTTATGTTAAGAAAATTTTGCGTGAACTAGGTAGGCACCAATAAAGCTAACAGAGAAGCAAGGTGTTCACAAAATTATTGAGCCAAAGTGGAGCCACTGGGCATGTATCAGACTGTTCCTGATATAATTGTCCGAGAAACAAAGAAAAAATTTGATTGCAATAAATACAGTTTTTCCATACATGACGGCGAATCCAATTTTTCATGTTCACCTGAAATGTTGCGTAAATTTAAAAGAATTTCGCGTATGCACCAACTGGCTGTGTTGGATATATTGCGATCAATTGAGACTACTTAGTCAGTTAATCTATTATTAAGTATAAATTGTATGGGTCGATTAAGTGTGTTCCATTAGATTTACAATATTCTCAAGTTGCCGCATTTATCTAAACTCAAAAGGCACGTTGACGTAGTCAACAGCGGCTCCTCTTCCTTGTAAAGCACAGCTGCTCGGCATCATGGGCAGAGAGCGAGAGAGCGACGCGTGTGAGTAAGCACACGTTCATACCGGTACCGGTTGGCTTGACGCGCGTCGACGTTGAGCTTCCTGCTAATTTTTACCTAGTCCTGCTTGAAACGTGCTTTCCGGGTAATTTGCTTGTCACAAAAGTATCCTTTTTACGCAGAGGATACGAGTAAAAATTCGGTTATCCATCCTGACTTCGATTGTGAAATTTAATATACAGTCAGATAATTCTTTAGATTTTAGATTAAAAACTAAAATTCTTTAGACTAAAGATTAAGCTATAGAAAAATTGTGACTAGAAGTGGTGCAGGTAGTTCACGTCTGATATTTCAAATAATCGTGTAATATCAATTCCTTACTTCACGTCAGAATATTCTTGGTGAAAATATATCGAATTAAGCCGCTGTCAAAATTTGTTCAAATAAAACTGAAAATCTACACACGGTACTAATTATAAATGTGATGGCTGGTATTATGCTTATAATAAAATAATCAATGCGACAAGGAATGTATGCACGAACATTCAATTGCAGATGACGGCGGAAGATTTCTTCATGAAAGGAAGGGATCCGAAATGTTTGAAATCAATGGAAACTATTACTACTTATCAGAAGGAAATAATTTCAGATTATCCCCTTTTTGAATAGCGATTACACTTCAGTGCCACATGTGCCACGGTCATAAATTTGCGATGAGAACAAAGAAGTTTGAGCCTCATACTGAGGTCATGTAGCTTCCCCATAATTGGTCACCTGCTGAGTAATGTGACTCGTGATGTCGTAGGCTCAACTTCTGAGATAATTATTTGCTCCATAGTGATAGTTGGTAAATAGAATGCAAGATTTTCTTGTTGATACACTTTAGGTGTTGATGTTGTTAGCAAAAATATTTAAATAAATCTAATAGGTTCACTGTAAGAAAAATCTCCGTTAAACGGTCTCACCGGCTATCTTGTGGCCGGCCGACACGTGAAAAGAAACACCATATGGGCGTTTTTATTCAGATTTAACACTAAAAACCCGTACCACATCTGGAAAAAACGGATTACCGTTTTCTTTACGTGGCGGCCGACCACTAGAACACCGGTGAGACTGTTTTTCTACCGTTTATTTTGAACAGTGATGCATATAACCTGTGAGTTTAGAATTACTAACGGTTGTCCTACTTAATAACGAGCTTATTTAGCGCATGGCTGCACTTGGCGGTGAGAACTCAAGTGGTGGGCTTGGTGATGCTATTGCTAATCATCTTCTTATAAAGTTGACGATCTATAGTCACCATATTTTCCTCATCATCTCAGCGCGTTTGACGAGTCATGGTGATGTGGCACTAGCTGGGCTGCCTGCGGCTGTTGTATAACCAGAGTCCCAAGCTGGTATATTCGTACATATTATATATGTATTAGCTTAACGAATGTGTAAATGTTGTGTGTTAGATTTTGCATCTTAATATTAAAATCTACGAAAATTAAATGGAACCTTATAGACCCATATTGAACGACGTATTGAATATAGCATAAATTGAAAATAGCCAGTTAAAACGAGCCTATTATATAAATAGACCTATTAAATAGGCCTATGTATATTTATCACTGCCTTCATGTATAAGAAGCGTCATCTTACGTGACGAGCCAGCGCGGGTTGTGTTGACCCACTTTGTTGATGGCTTTTGAGCCCAAATATTGGACACTGTCCCTATACTGTGCTGATTTGTATGTATTGAAGTCATTGCTTGTTACCCGGCAACTTTTGGAAGTTGATTGATGGGTTGAAGGTTGATTTCGAAGGTTGAATCAAATTTAGTGATGGCATCGTGGACGTTTACAAGATGTGCTGTTGGAACAGCTTCCGCTGATGATTGGCTTTACATATAAGTATCAACGCATATAAAAGTTATAATTGGAATATATGTTCAAATAAAACTGAAAATCTACTGTCAATTAGTAAGCTGACGCACCCCTGAAAGCATCAACAATAATTTATTTAAATATAATCATACGCCTGTTCGCCAACATACATATATATATCTTTTGAATTATTTTGACAGCAACGTCATCACATTCATCGAACACAGAAAATCGTACACGACGTTATGGGACCTAATAATCGTTATATCGTTTAATTGGTATTCAAATGAACGTTATAGAATGAAAATTATGCGGTCTAACTCAAGCATTGTTCTATGAACTCAGGATTTCTTTGTAAAGCATTATAAAATAATAATAATAATTCAGATCTCAATCAAATGTGAAATTCCTAATAACTAGGAAAAATTCAATTCCTAATCATATTAAATCATACAAATTCGTACTCATTTTGAATGTGAAGTTTAAAGACAAATTCTATCGCCCTCACTAAGAAATGTTTGCGAGTAAAATTACTGGCTCTAATTGGATTTAAATACACATGTAACTAAGGAAATTAGGGTTCGATTATTTTTTCAAATAGCGCATTTAAGTTAACAGTAATGATATAAATTTATTGAAATTAATTATGTATTTTGCTTGAATTACTTCGATATAAATCCTCACGAGGTTAGCCTTAACATCTATGAACTTCCCCGCAAAAGGCCGATATATACGAAAAAGAAGTCAAAGATTGCAAGTACCTTCCAGGTTATTATTAATATATAGACGACAAATTTATTGTTATTTCATAGCGAGCTTTCATAAATTTTTTCTTATATTTCAACATAAATTTACAACGAGTCGCTATTGATATACTGCATTAAAAATGTCCCAGGCTTTCCTTTAAATTAATTCTTCACACGTGCGCTGTAATTACGTTTTTTAATCGATGATGAATTTTTGTAAGCATTGATCAATAGATTGACGTAGAGGGGCTGTTGTTGGGGAGGGGCTGTTGTTGATAGCTATACAGTGTGAGAAAACTGTTGATTGCTTTCATTTTTTGTGAAGGAGAATTAACCTGCAGGGATTCCCCCAAATTGATTTTTTAGTCACTTGTTAATCACATATTGATCGAGCTATAAAAAGTACTCCACTCCTGCAGACGATAAGTTTTTTTTCCGCAAATGTGATGAATTGCAGATTGCAACGGAAGATTTCTTTTCGAAAGGAAGTGATCACAATATTAGAAATAAATGTTGCATTGGACACTATCACTGCTTATCAAAAGGAAATAATTTTACATTATCCCCTTTTTAGATAGATTATCTCCCATTAAATTGCAGGTGTGCATTGAGGCAAAAAACAAAATTCGTGGCATGTTTCTCTGCGGCTCCCAAATGTACTGTAAGCCAGGGTATGCTGGAGCTGCGAGGGCTGTACGATGGGTTCTACATTTCCCTCTACAAGCCAGGGTATGCTGGAGCTGCGAGGGCTGTACGATGGGTTCTACATTTCCCTCTACAAGCCAGGAGGCACGTCTGCCTGCTACTTGGTTTACTCGCCACACCGCTGGGCTTTATTTTTACCTTTTTCTAGCAACTAATTCTCAATAAAATATGGTTCCCCTAGTTTCCCTAGAAATAAATGTTAGAAATAAGGTTCCCAGTGAAAATCTTATTTCAAAAGTTATTTCCAGGGGAACCTATAGGGGAACCTATTTTATTGCACGTATTTCTACTGGGAGCCTTTTTTCTAGCAACTAATTCTCAATAAAATATGGTTCCCCTAGGTTCCCCAGGAAATAACTGTTAGAAATAAGGTTCCCAGTGAAAATATTCTAGTGGGAATCTTATTTCTAAAAGTTATTTCCAGGGGAATCTTGGGGAACCATATTTTATTGAGAATTAGTTGGTAGAAAAAAAGGCCAGAATATTTCTGGGCCAGACCCCGAACATATTTTTTTTAATCATGGACCTTCGAGGTTAACTATACAACTTGAACAAAAAGGTGTTCACTTTGTAACAATTTGTAGCACAAATGTTAACTGAACATTTTATAAATGTTGTAGTTCACTATAGCGATGGATAACTGCAACGTTTTGGGGTGAAACGTGACAGTTAACGTCAGCCTAGTCATAAGTAGTCATATTTAATGTAAGATTTGAGTGGCAGTAATCGCATAGTAGATGTTAATGTATTAATGATGTTATTGTTATGCAGCCACGGTGATGAGTGTATTGAAGAAGGGTTGATGTTAATTTTTAATGCGGTTGTCATTCTGGAGCCACAGTGATAAGTGTACTGAGGTGAGCACCTGAATGTTCACGTGATGATAGTTGATCAACCTAACTGACTGATAAAATTCAATGGATTTTACTAATGTATGCAACCGTAAAATGAACGTTTATAAATGTTACGACTGTATCTGCTTGAACATTCTTTTCCTGCTTTTCATTAACAAGAATTATTATTGGTTGCTATTCCCTTCTACGTGTCAGTTGTGGTTCGCCTATATTAGCTTCTTTTGTTCCTGCCATTTAAATTTGTCGAGCTTTTCATATTTCATCTTTAGTGCTTTGCCTCTATTCTATCATTTATTTGCGTCCGCTACCATGTCCTTAATTTTTACAAGTTAATTTTTTCACTCTTCTCCTTTGTGCAGTTATCCTCTAATTTATTGGGCTCGCTGTTATCCCCATCTGTTATTCCGTTGTCATGTCTCCTATATGCCACGGCAGCGCCGTCCTCTAGCACCAACGCTGTTATTACCTAGTGAATAACTAAGAAGCTAGTTAGTGGATGCCTATAACAAGCTAGGTAGTGAATAACTATCAAACTGTTAGATATTGTGGCATTACGATGCTGCTACAAGTTGCACGATTTCTTCTAATGAGATAAAATCAATATGAAAGTTGCGCCATGAATCTCGTCGCTAACGACTAAAATAAATGAATGTACGCTTACTTATATATCATGTACATATCTCAGCTAATATTCTCCCATAGATATTTCAAACGGTAGCTCCCCGAAAGCTGCGTTTTGAAACGATGTTGCTAACGAAAAAACTCTTAATTATTTTAGTTAGAATTAAGTGAAAGATGCGTTCTAAAATCTAAAAATATCGTAGTAAAGTGGACTTTAATTTTGAATTATACGAATGAGATGATAAGTGTTCAGGGTAATATTTCCTAAAGCGAAGTAATGGCAATTAAAAGTTATTGCAGAATAGAAGGCTTGCTGGTAAAATTACCTTAGTAAATGTTCTCTTTACCGATATGTATTTTCATTAAAATCATTGATTCTAATCATGCATATGCTTGTTCGGTTGATGCTCTGGATTAAGATGGATTGTAGTCATGTTAAATAGACTGAGGAGATAAAGACGATGCTGTACATGTGCTACACGCTACAGTGACACCAGACAGCGATTAATCCATTGATATACTGGATGATCATGTTTAATTGTGTGAGGATTTACTGTAGTTAGCTGCACTATGTTTGGTTTAAGGAACGAGTAATTTCTGTCCAAACAATATGTATACATAATAAACAATATTTTGACGTGTTTTTGACGAATTTCATTACCCTCGTCTATAATAGCAAATAAACTGAGATTTTAAGTGGTTTCAATTACGAAATTTTCTGCCTTAATCCCTCCCCAAAATAAAATGCATTTATAATAATAATTTGCAGATCACCAGCGATGATAAATCCACATGAAGTTGAGGCAAACTAATTTATAATTCAGTGAATGTGGTCGCATAATAATTCTATTCAAATTTACTTACAATATCCGCACTCAATGTAGAAATCATTTACATCATTGCAGCCAATATCTATACTACACTCTGGCAGACCAATGCAGGAATACTCACACGAAGGAGTGAGTTGACCAGTCAATCCTCAGTATGTTGGCTAAAACACGCGTCTAATCTTAATGTCTGCGTATTGAAAATAATTAGCCAGGACAGCATTCCAAATTTCAGACTTGTATCTTATTTATGAGGGGAGTTAGCGCAGTTCTAAATAGTTAAAAAACTTCATAGCGACTGTTGCTGCTGAGCGCGTTGATGCCGAGTCCACAGGACTCTTAATACGGAAGTGTCAGCCAAGCAAACCTCCGGGTAGGTAGTATCTTTTACACACACGGGGAGGGTGGTTGTGAACCTGGGAATCCCTTATGAACCAACAAACACAAATTAAGGGAGGAGGAGGTGTGAACCTGGAAATCCTTCTGGGAATTCCGTATATGAACCTGCATAACTTATGGATGGGGGAGGAATTAACCAAAGTTCGAACCTCCTTGTGCGAACTTGAACATCTTCTCAGGACGACAAATTATTTATTATTTAGTTTATTACTTGAGGAGGACCGAAACAAATTAGAGAAGCAGCCGAGGAATTAGTTAAAAATACAAAATTTCGAAATATATCTATATATTGACACTGATTATAATAGTTTACCGCATGATGATGTCAGTTTGTCAACACCATCCAAGCTCTCAGAATCGTGGTTATCGGTCAATGCGTAGACATTTGCCTATCAGCACCAAGATTTGTGTCTGTTTATAGCAATGAAAGAAAGAAAGATTTGTGTCTGTTTAGCAAATATCAGAATAAAATAAAATACTATATTTACACTAGTCTTAAAGAGAGTTTAATGTGAATTTAATAAAACTCGTAAGGTGCACCCCAGTTTCATGCCCAAGTCTCGGAGAAGAGAGTTCAGCGCGGCGGCTGATAAGGCGGCGCATGAAGGCTTTGGCGGATCACAGGCGACATGCCGGCCAAAGAGAAGCTTTTTGACGAAGATAAATATGTCGCTAGGCTCTACGATAAATTCTATGGGCTCGACTTGAGCAGGGCTTTAATTTTTGGACGACGTGATGACATTTCTTTATGCTTGACTCAAGTTGGTATTTTAATTTTAAGGCTTGAGGAAGTTACAAAATTGACTCCAAGGCAACTTGGCACCTATAACAGTGTTTTTAAAGTTGCTAAAACTTATTTTTTTTCGCGCAAAAGCATTATAAGGTCCAATAGAAAGTTTTTTCGTGCGCACTTTTGCCGTTTGCATCGTCAACTGTTTTATGTGGTACCCAAAACAAAGTTCAGGAACTGCATAAGTAGCTGGAAATCCAGCAGGGAATTTCCAGAGCCAGCAGAAAATTTCCAGAGCCAGCAGAAAATTTGCAGAACCAGCAGGAAATTTCTAGAACCAGCAGGACATTTTTAGTCGCTCCTATGACGGTCTGGAGCTTTACAAAGTTTGGCGATTTCCATAACTGAAAATGCCGCTCAAAAGGACGCTATTGAAGCCACGGAGAGCATAATGCTTAAGGTGATGGCTGAGCTCTTAACTTATCGGAATTATGACCATTAACGTGGAGTGAATTTCGCGTGTTAAGAAAAAAAAACAGATATCAAGACCAACATTTGAATGAGACAATAGGGTATGTCCATAAGAAGTACGCATGATTTCTTTCCAAATTCCAAGCTCGAGCTGGACTATCCTGGTGGTAACGCGACTAAAAAATTTCAGCATTATTTAGAATAACGTGGACTTAGATTTTTTGCAAACAAAATAAAAATATTAACTTTCGCTCCATATACTTACTACTTAATCACTAGTCACGTTTTATTAATTCTGTAGAATTTTATATAATTTTTTATTAGTCCAGCTTTCCCGAATGTTTTCCGCAGTAATTGAGTCCCTCCTCGGGGTATCGGCCGTCGTAAATTGAACTACTCAGTCACGGTCATTAGCTGTCCAAACCTCACCTAATACAACCTCAGTAGCAAATAAAAAGAACCCCAGGTTTTATTTCCTGGAGACTTTTGACAAAATTTTCTGATTTTTAACTTTTTTAAATCGACATTTATATTATATTTATATAATACTTCTTAGTATGTAGCCGCGCGTGCGATGATCGAAAGCATCGAAAGCAGGGATGAGGAAGATGAGATTTGGAAATATTTAAATTTAATTAAATAGATTTGCTTCTAACATCGAAGAAAAAAAGCACATAATTGTATAATATTATTACATGGTTAAAATTTTAAAATTATAAATAAAAAATACACAAAATTTCAATGTTGCGATAGCCAAGCGATAGTCATTTTCCCCATAACAACTTTCAATGAACCTTTACAGAGTCGTTGCTACGATTCAATGTGGTTCAAAGGTTCAAACAAAAATTTATACATATATTGCGACAGAAGCACGATAGAAACATATTTAAAATAAAGGCTAATTAATTGTAATAAGTAAAAACGTGTCATGCCTGCGAAACCCGATCATGTATTCATGATAAACAATCCTGAAAGTTTATCAAACACTTCTCATATCCTTGCCTTGTTCTCTCGTTGGCAAGATCAATATAGGAAAAGGGTCGAATGACTATTATAAATGGGAAGACAAATGACAATTGTGATAATAATAATAGTAGTAATAATAAGAATAACAATAAAGTAAAAATAATAATAATTGCAATAATAATACCACTACTAATGATAATAGCAGTAAATCAAACAGTTCACGCAGCTCTTTGTTGGGTTCAGGTCGCCGGCATGGTCCCTTCATATAGGCTCAATTTATTGATGCAATTAATCGCTGGCGGCCAGATGGACCTGCGGATATGGCTGCTCTCAAGGCTCTGTTTGATATTGAAGCGTCTAGTGATAAAATGAAACCAATCGTACATTAATTCTGTATCCGCTCATAAATGGACAGACATTAAGCGATGAATTGAAATCTACGAATGGTAAAATTGTTTTAATTATAAAGGTTTATAGTTGAAATAAAATGATCGATAAGATCAAGTCTAGTAATTTTGTCGCGACTTCAAGTGAACGCTAGCGAGCGCTAGAGAGATGTTAAATTTTTGTGATTTTCACGCAATTTGTGAGTTAGAGATGGCGGGCTAAGTGATGACCGCCACTGGCATGCTGGAGATCGCGTGCTAAGTGATGACGGCCACTGGCATGCTGGAGATCGCGTGCTCAGTGATGACGGCCACTGGTATGCTGGAGATCGCGCGCTCAGTGATGACGGCCACTGGCATGCTGGAGATCGCGTGCTCAGTGATGACGGCCACTGGCATGCTGGAGATGGCGTGCTCAGTGATAACGGTCACTGGCATGCTGGAGATCGCGTGCTCAGTGATGACGGCCACTGGCATGCTAGAGATGGCGTGCTCAGTGATGACGGTCACTGGCATGCTGGAGATCGCGTGCTCAGTGATGACGGCCACTGGCATGCTGGAGATCGCGTGCCCAGTGATGACGGCCACTGGCATGCTGGAGATCGCGTGCGCAGTGATGACGGTCACTGGCATGCCGGAGATGGCGTGCTCAGTGATGACGGCCACGGGCATGCTGGAGATGGCGTGCTCAAAGATGACGGTCACTGGCATGCTGGAGATGGCGTGCTCAGTGCGTGCTCAGTGATGACGGCCACTGGCATGCTGGAGATCGCGTGCTCAGTGATGACGGCAACTGGCATGCTGGAGATCGCGTGCTCACGCGGCAGCCATGATGTGCAATTTCCCTACAGTTATTCCACTTCTCGCTGGTACTCAAATAATGGGAGTATTGTGGGAGCATTTTCTGATAGGAGTATATGGGATGCTTTAGTTCTAAATAGTGATGGCGGCAAGATGTATTTCGGTCCGAGTTCGGAAAACTATAAGAGAATAACCTTAACGTTATGTGCAAAAATCAATAAGTTATAACATATTTACGTCATTGAATAATGGGATGAAAAACGTATGGAATCAAAATGGCAACAACCTCCTCATTTCGAGTACACACTGAATTTTTTGCACTTCTTCTCCATGCCAAAATTGAAAAGGAGTTAAAGGTTACTTACCTTCCTCACAAGGTTTTTCAGTAAATCCCTTGACTTGTCCATGCTGAGACCTGCGTGTGGGCAGACCAGAGTTTGCCATTAGTGGAGCTGTATTCTCAAATTACCGAGCAAGTTTGCCGTAGTTAATCCAGCAGGGCCTATACTTTTAAAATTCGCTAAGTTAACGTAATTACTTACGCTCTATTTTCTTGTCTATGATTGGTGGATTTTGCTTGAAAGGCCGTCAATGATTGACTGATGAACATACGATCTCTTAACTTTTTTTGAAAGTATAGGCCCAGGTCCCATGCCGAGGGTCGACAGAAGGTTATTTATGCCGGCAAATTCCTAACTCACGACGCGGCGCAGCAGAAATTTCAATCCAGTTCTTTGGCGCCCACTACGACCAGATATGAGCGTCAGAATTTTGGTTTCTCCACGCAACAACATTTGTATCTTCAGGCAACCACATTATTCTGTACCTTCGAGCAACAGCATTTGTATCTCCACGAAAAACCCCGTCTCTGTCATATTAATAAGCACAGTTGTCATTTCCGAGCAGTCGCGAACAGTAAATAAATAATGAATAAAATAAATGCAGCCAGGCTTTTGATTTAATCGAGAATAGAACCTCTTGGCAATTTACCTCATATTGCGTCGAAGTGCTACAATCCCGCGGTCGAGTCTAAATATGAAGTTTATAAGTACGGATGATTGCACACAATAAAAGTTAAGTCATATCTAAAAAAGTCGTGCACAACCGTCATGAAAGAGGCAGCACTCTGAAACTGCGTAAGGAAATTTCTAATTTTATCATCCGCATGACGTCATAGCCAGCGCCGTACAACGACGCATCGCGTTATTTTGTTTTGCCCTCCGCCTAACGTCGTTTAATGCTAACGTCACATGACGAGCTCGCAATTAACGTGAATATGTCAACGTAGAATTCACATATTTTCTGCGTGGTCAAATAGCGTCCAAAATGGTCAGTTTGAAGATATGCATGATTGCAGGCTGCAGATGCATCAAATGGCTTTAGATTTTGATCCTTTCTCGTCGTCAATCGTGCGATGGAAATTCTTGTGCAGAAAAACGTTGAAAATTCGAATTCTAAAATGTAGAGAAATGCTGAATATTGCACAGTTATATATTTAGTAGTCGCTACTTCCTAGAAAATCTTTAAAATTTTGCTAAGGGACAACAAGCATGGCCACGAATTTTTTGGGATTTGAAGCGATAATTGTTTCAGGGTAATGGAAGAATTTGAATTTTAACGGGATACGTGGAATGTTAAAGCTTTGATATATTATAAAATGAAAGTAACAGGTTGGAATTTTCATGATGTTGGTTATGTCGTAGTGGCNTGCAAATTATCATAGGACCAAGAAAATGGATCTTTATCACTAATGCTTAGGAACTAAATTACTAAAATGTATAAACATTAATTACACTTTTGATATGGAAATTTTCTAATACTATTCAGTTGGGCAATTTATTATTGTCGCCTTACTTCAAAACTAAATTTTCCGCTTTCAATTCTGAACGCATCGGAATAAATCCATTCACGTACAAACTTGAAATTTTTGAGTGAAGATTAAAATTTCCATTCTGACACATTTTCGTTTATAAAAAGAAAAAATTCTGGTTTCTTCGTCTAAATTATAAATTTGGATATATTGCAAGAAAGTCATAACCATAACTCTATTCTATGGCAGCAATAGTGCTTCAGTTCACCGAGATGCAGCTCGAGACCTCCTACTGTAAATCATTCACGGCTCACGGATGAAAGATGGGCATATTTTCGTTCTGCGAATTCTTTCAATTATACTACGAAGTGGCAATTAACCTTAACTCTTTTAAACATTATTTGTGATTTATATCGAGAGATTTTACTTTAGCTACGCGTTTGAAAGTTAAAATGTTGATCTGTTACTGTTTTCGGTGATTTGGCGTTATAATCTTTTGCTGTACATTATGATACCCGAGATTAACATTTATATCAAAATTACATATGCCATGTATATATGCAAAACAACAAGTTTAGATTTATCATTTTGATTTATTGGGGCATATACATATACGTAATTGTAGATTGTTTATTGTTGACGAGGCCATAGCAGTTCCTAGGATTCTATGATGGTTGAATGATCAATTGTAGTGGAGAGGGTGGGGTTAGGTTTGGAAAGTTGACCAATGTATGGATTCTGATTATATTTTGTATCGCTAAAAAGGAACTAAAAGAAGAAAATAAAGTGACTAATGGACATGAAAAGGGAAAAGAGTGTATCCTTAAGTGAAATAGAAATAACGATTTAGACGAATTTTAAACGCAATGTTTCTCATTAATTCCAGGCAGACCTCATAAAGTCGAGAGTTCACTGGTGCAATGTAAACTATATAGTAGCTACGTGTTTGTCATTTGTGCTAATATAGTGGATGTCGGACATAAATACAATTTGTGTAAGAATTTATTGTGCACTATTTGGCCATAGATTGGTTTGCTTCAAACTTGTTCATACCAAGGTTTACTTCACAAATATCAATATTAATGGATTCATGAATTTCTTCTCTATTTCTCAAATCCCTTGTGTCCATTGATTACAAAATTTCGGCCAATATGCAAGACAAAATACCACATTCATTCTCATGACATTTTTGACCTTGACTTAAGGAATCGTAAGGAGATTTTCTACACTGGAAAACAAACGACAAATGAAATTCTCGTTCAGTTCAGCAAGGACGACCCCAAAGAATCACCGATACGTCGTTTATGTGCGCAATAAAATTCATCGCATTTTCACCTCAACAACTTGCCAGTTCATTTTAATTATTTTCGTTGTAAACAAACGTCAGAAGAAGAAAGCATTTTTAAATTGTTTCAAGATTTAGAAATGAAGCAGCACCGGGCAGCTTAACGCATGCGAATCAAATTAAAACTCAACAGAAATTCATGTATCGTGTTTATATGTAATTTTTTCCTCGCTTTAATGAGCTGAATCATTTCGATAATTATTGTTAGATTGATAACCGCTGACATTGAAAAATTATTGATGATGAAAATGATAGCAATGATGATAAAAATTTGTTAGAAAATTCATTTTAAAACTTGATTGTATTAGTTCAGCCTATAATACTAATAATAGATTTCATTGTAAGAACGAGTTCAGATCTATTATGAAAATGAATATAAGTCATTACTATTGACGAAGGTTTGTTTTTAACAAAACCGAGGTTATTCATGAAAATTATATTCCTCGTATCGACAAATTATTACTATGAATATTTGCCCTACTAATTACCAAGTTTTTTTGGTAGCTGAATTAATTCATTCAAATTCATGTATTTATTCTCCCTGCAGTGCTCGGGATAGAAAATTCCTGATAAGAGGATCCCGTCTCTCCAATAATCCTTCATAAGTTTACTCCCGCGAGAATTTTAATTAATGGAAAATTAGTTAAAACCACCGTTCAGAACTGAGCTCTCACTTAACACTATTTTCGGAATATTAAGCGAGCTTTAATGTGCGATCCATTAAATATTTGCGAAAACTGCCGTGTTTGTTCCAAGCTTAGCGCTAGAAATTGCAAAAAGGTAAAAAAGGTAGCGGGAAAATGAAGTTAGGAAAATAAATTAAGTGTGATTTGAACTATGGTCAGTATATATATAGATTTAAAATAAGAAATTCATGGTTAGCTAATTTCGAAAAAGAGTTAATATGCAGTTTCATTTTACATGTTAGTCTTAATGATTTCGTATTTAATTAACGGCTCTTTAGTTGTCAAACTATATTAACGGTATCCTCAACTCCCACTTAAAATTGGCCTAAAATTTGTTGGACAAAATTTCAGGCCAAGGAAATATCCCGACACGAGCAGTATCCTGGATACGGGCTCAAAAGCCCTTTATATTATTATATATTTTATATGCCAGCATGTATATTTTATAAGCCAGCATTGATTGTTGTAAGAATGCTCACAGTGGAGCCAAATAATTCTTATTTGCAGAATACTGTTCGCCAAGGTTTCAATTAAGAGATATAAGTGATTTTTAGATGAAGTTTGATTGTTGTTTGGTTGCATATGTAAAGTTTGATTGTTGTCCTCAAATTTTTATAACAGAAGTCATTACGCAAACGAATACCTGCATTTATGTGTTGGTATTTCTCACATCCTCGCGGCTAGAGCAGCGCTGTTCATAGCCAACATTGTAAATTCAAACCTCTGCGCTAGTTTGTTATGCGCACTATTCTTCTATGTTTACTCCAACTCCTAGTATATTCAATTACACTAAAAGACTTTGCCGCGTTTTGCGGTCTTAAAGAGAACGGCTTCCGCACGAAATTCTATTCCAGGAGCCGTCATTACCGCGCGGTAAAAAGCCAGGTTTCACGTTCGTGATTTTGTTCCCGGCAGGAATAATAGATTCTCATTGTTCATGCTTGGGCTGAGTAAGCCGGTGACAGCAGAGTTTAGTGCATCTGATTTAGGGCCATGATTATAGCCCAAGGTATTCTACCTTGTATGAGCAGGATGATTTGAATTCGCCTAATAGCAGGTTAGTAAAGGAAAGGTTCAAGAAATTGAAGTTAAAATTTCGTGTGCTGATCGCCTCAATTTTAAGGATATATCCATAATGGAAAGATTAAATTGATCGGAGCTTTGCAAATTATGATCTTAAACGCAAATCAGGATTAAAGAGTAGTATATGCATGCATAAAAATCGCTTTACTTTCCGAACTTCGATGTCACTTCACATTATTAATGAAACTTGGCGCGTTTGCCAGCAAGTTAAGAATGGGCGGTAAACTTGTTTGAGTCTTGAAAAAGCTGTAAAAGTTTTTCAATGAAACTGTGTGAACGTTATAGAACATAGTTTATCCAGTTATTGCATTAATAACCTAAATAACTTTAGCAAGGTTTTACGAGTATTATTGCTGAAAAAACCTAAACTTCCGTCATGTATTTCAAATTAAGTACGGTATCTACGTACCAAGATTAAGTAATCGTTATTCGTTACTGATAATGTTATTGTAACGTCAGTATAAAATGTCTCCGATATATGGGATGCAAACTTCACTCGTCATCTACGAGATACAACACTATAGGTTATTAGCAAAATTAGTTAGTAAGTCTTCTGACAAATAAAATTCACCTCAGAAAAAACTCTTCAATAATATTATGACAAGATTTTAGGTTTAAATAAGGCGTAAAAATAGATCTCTCCAGTTTCAAGTTTAATGTATCATAGTCTGGAAATAAATGAATAAATCTGCGCAAGTTATAAGAATAGAACAACGTTTCAGGATGAATGATTGCGTACTCTCCGTAGAGTTATTTGACTTCCTGGCGACGGCTGTCAGTTATGCTTGAATTTTATGGGTAAGTGAGACAACCTGCGATCCCATGAGGATTGAAGCAAAGACAAACATATTGTGGAAAACTGCGACAAATGTTTCATCTGTTCAGAATCTAACTTAATTGATGCGTGTAAACATAAGTAAGTCGGCTAACGTTATATGAAATAAATTAATTGTTCAGTGAAGCTAAAGTGTAGCATGAAAGATTTAGTCAGGCTTTCGATTTAGTCAGGCTTTCGAAAATATCATTTCACGCTACTGTAACATTTACTGTTCACATCAAACACGCTGAGCTTATTTAATTCTGCAATACTGTTGATGGAAGGAGGTTTCAATCAACTACATAGTATCCTTAGTATTTGTTTGGGACATAGCAGTCCCAGGCTAGTGCTGCATCGTAGAAATAATTCCAATTGACTGCTATCCGTCATTCTAATTTTTCCCACACATTTCAGCACAGCAAGCGATTCCTGCTCCAGGACATAATGTAAACTCTGCATGAAGATCAATTGGCAGTTTCTGCTGCATATACGTCTTCTTTCTACATGGAGTGAAACTCTACGAGATTTTCTCTCAATATTTGAAGAATTTTTTTACAGTTTGAAGAGTTTGAAAATTATAAAGGTGCTTTTTTATTTAATTAACAAATTTGTGAGCGTGTGCCGTGAATATTTTGTTATGAAGTTATTCAGAATTTCCACGTACGATTTGAATGCCACAAGCGGCATACAACTCATACATATCTTATGGTCTAAGCACACAACAAATTAGTGGAAGATCAGAAATATTAATGAGCATTTATAACGTCTAGTATGGTCATTACTATAACTGGCCATTCATAAGAGAACAGCCCTATTATCGTCCGTTGATGCATACTGAGCAATCATCGAGCTCCAGGAATGATGTTGTTCTTTGGCGATAAGTCGATGTCTTTTCGGAATTGTCATGGAAACTTTGGCTGTATGGTTGTGTAACGTAAAGGCGTCTGTATGGTTGTGTGAAGGCGTCTGTATGGTTGTGTGAAGACGTCTGTATGGTCGTGGGTAGACGTCTGTATGGTCGTGTGAAGGCGTCTGTATGGTTGTGTAAAGACGTCTGTATGGTCGTGTGAAGACGTCTGTATGGTCGTGTGAAGGCGTCTGTATGGTCGTGGGTAGACGTCTGTATGGTCGTGTGAAGGCGTCTGTATGGTTGTGTAAAGACGTCTGTATGGTTGTGTGAAGACGTCTGTATGGTTGTGTGAAGGCGTCTGTATGGTTGTGTGCAGTTGTCTGTATGGCCGTGTGAAGGCGCCTGGATGGTCGTGTGAAGACGTCTGTATGGTCGTGTGAAGGCGTCTGTATGGCCGTGTGAAGGCTTCTGTATGGCCGTGTGAAGGCGTCTGTATGGCCGTGTGAAGGCGCCTGTATGGTCGTGTGAAGACGTCTGTATGGTCGTGTGAAGACGTCTGTATGGTCGTGTGAAGGCGTCTGTATGGTCGTGTGAAGGCGTCTGTATGGTTG
>NW_025947170.1:13682-30613 GCF_000764305.2 Hyalella azteca | reverse complement strand
CACCTAGACTTCTCTCATGCAATGACAGGTTGTATTGACATTGGTTACTGACATTCCTGTCTCTTATACACATCTACGTCTGTATGGTCGTGAGAAGACGTCTGTATGGTCGTGTGAAGACGTCTGTATGGTCGTGTGAAGACGTCTGTATGGTCGTGTGAAGACGTCTGTATGGTCGTGTGAAGGTGTCTGTATAGTCGTGTGAAGACGTCTGTATGGTTGTGTAAAGCTATGGTCGTGTGAAGACTGCTATGGTCGTGTGAAGACATCTGTATGGTCGAGTGAAAACATCTGTATGGTCGTGTGAAGACGTCTGGATGGTCGTGTGAAGGCGTCTGTATGGTCGTGTGAAGGTGTCTATATAGTCGTGTGAAGACGTCTGTATGGTCGTGTGAAGACGTCTGCATGGTCGTGTGAAGGCGTCTGTATGGTCGTGTGAAGGTGTCTGTATAGTCTGTCTCTTATACACATCTAGATGTGTATAAGAGACAGAGACGTCTGTATAGTCGTGTGAAGACGTCTGTATGGTCGTGTGAAGACGTCTGCATGGTCGTGTGAAGGCGTCTGTATGGTCGTGTGAAGGTGTCTGTATAGTCGTGTGAAGACGTCTGTATGGTCGTGTGAAGACGTCTGTATGGTCGTGTGAAGGCGTCTGTATGGTCGTGTGAAGGTGTCTGTATAGTCGTGTGAAGACGTCTGTATGGTCGTGTGAAGACGTCTGCATGGTCGTGTGAAGACGTCTGTATGGTCTGTCTCTTATACACATCTAGATGTGTATAAGAGACACGTCTGTATGGTCGTGTGAAGGTGTCTGTATAGTCGTGTGAAGACGTCTGTATGGTCGTGTGAAGACGTCTGCATGGTCGTGTGAAGACGCCTGTATGGTCGTGTGAAGACATCTGTATAGTCGTGCTTAAGGATTTTTGTATTTTTATAAAATTTTTGCTCACGCATGTAATGACGTATGTTGTACATGAACGTGTGTGATGCGAGCCAGTGAAAATATGATTCTAAAAGCTAGCATTTAGAAGGTCACAAGTTCGACCATAAAATATCAGTCTCTTATCAAGACAAGGATTTCATACGATACCAGTATAAACTGATAGCGGGAATTGTGAAAACTCAATCGGGAAACTTTGCTTCGGAGCCTGCATCAAGCGACAAATTTTTTATTTCGAAGTGACTAAATTTCTCGAATTTTTCTATGTTTGTCACATCACGGCTGAGAAGTGATGAATTTCTCGTTTCGACATACATTTTTTCAGCGATAAAATTTAGTGAAAATTGTAGTTTGCGTTCTAATATGTGTTTTCAATGCTTGTATGTAGAAAACTTCAAACGAGAGTGACTTAACTAAAAAATATTCTAGATTATGAACTCTGATTCGTGCATCAGCAACGAATGTAAAGCCTACTCGTTGATTTATAAAAGCAACTGCAGATATACTCGTACATTCCAAAGCACCAGTTTTGCAGGGGCTTTCTGCTTTTTCACGATGATGAGCTGGTGTACCAGTAGAAGTATGGGCTCCTGACAGCCAAAGAGCACCAGAAGAGAAGGCATGAGGTATAGTTATCAGCATCAGGTGCTCGGGCAGCAGTATACCTCCAACAGGGACAACACGGGAAGGAGCTTCATCCGATGAGGTGGCTCAGAAATAACCGCTAGAAGATTAAGATCCATTTCCTGAAATTAGAAGACATACGTTATCACCAAACCAAATATTGCATATTTGCAATAATAATTCATTATAAAAAATATATTTTGCTAACCATTAGGCACCAAAGCAGGCGTCAGCCCAATTTTTTCCGAACGGGGGTCAAGCATCCCCAAACTTGCTGTTGTTGGTAGATATGTTGTTTAAACACATTCCTACTACAAGAGATTCACAGTGCCATGACTGTAGCTGATCATATTAACACCCCGTGCTGTCTCATTACCAGTCACAAAATATAACTTCTGAACTCCCAAAAAAGCTTGTTCTGCCATAAGCATGGAAAGATAACTATGCTGGTAACCTGTGAACTGTTTCTCTTCCTAACAGATCTAACAGAAGTTGGCCATCCAGCAAGGCTAACTAGTAAGAATGAACAAAAAGATCCGATGACAGGCCACATTCACTTATGCTTGGCAATCTCTACAACTATTTTTTTCCATTTGGACCGCCATTTGGACCGCCAATGAGCGAGTTATTAGGTCTCAAAAGTTACAATTTATTATTTTAGTAGGCTTCGAGTGTTATTCGTACACCAAACTTTTGTACTCTTGAGGCACTCTAAACCTCATCCGCGGGTACAGCGGAAGTACCTGACGACAGTAAATTTAATGAAGAAAGAATCGAAGGCACGAGCAATTTTCACGCACGAGCTGAATCACTAGAAGAAATAATAAAAGTTAATTTTTTTTGTTTTCATTGGATTAGAGGTTTAGTCTCACAGGTACGATGGTTGCTGTAGTTGCTGCTTAAGGAATAACATGAGCAAGAAATTTCGACTCGGCTGGGCGACATTATTCTTGGAGCGTATCGTGGTAGGTGGTACAAACATTTCATGCCGTGCTACAAAGAACTTGTTTGAGAAAACTTTATTTATAACTCAATATTTTGATTCATTCCAGAGCGTAAGAAGTCTGCATGCAGAATTGATAATTGTTGTTGCAAACCTTCACAATCTGCATATGGCTTTTTGTTGTTTTCAATTTGATTTGATTTTTCAGTTGAATAACTATAAACTAAGTCGATGAATAAGTGCAGACAATTTTATTATTAGGGTTTGATTTAAAAACGCAAGATTGTCTTCCTATCTCAGATGTTATGTGATATATCTAACCTCAGGCTGTGGATAGTATAAGATATTCGCTACGGGAATAATAGTCTCGCAGTAATCAGTTGCAATATTAAGCAAACTAAAAACTTCGCATGCATCCTTGTGTTAAAATGTATTTGCGTGCAACTGTTCAATGAGTCTCCCGTATTTCTTAAATGGAAGCGTCGGGATAATTTCTGCGTCGGGTTAAACGCTCGTACGCTTTTAGTACACATAGTTACGCTTTTTCGGTCATTGATCCCATCGGACGCTGTTCGCTTTACACAACGAACTAAATTAACGCTCCAAGCTACGTTTATTTGCATCCCGGTTCTACATGCTAAAGTTGTGACCCTGCAAACCGCGGTAATCGTTAATAAACCCTTATTACACCCGATTAATCAGAGTGCGATTAAGCTAATTCAATATTAAAATAAGTGACTTTCATAGGTCGTTGATATTTTATTAATTTATTTAATGTTCTAATCTTTCTAATCATATTATTATATGGTAGGTATTATCGATAATTTGTCAACAAATAATAAGCTGCATGAAACTTAAATATTATAAAATGCCTGGGGAGATTAGAATGCTTTCTTGTTAGGTGCTCAAAATGTGCAGTATGTTAGGTGCAGTAATTTCATAGGATCATGATCAGGTTAGATAACTAAATCAATTAATCCTTATTCAGGTTCATAATGGTTTCTAGAGGGTCAGAAGATGAAAGTTTACTGTTCGTGGTTCTGTTAAATTTTGATGTTTATGGTCAATACTGCTTCCTCAAGCAGATCAGAAATTTTTTAGGAATCTACAAGACGTCACACGCCTAAATAACTGTTAAAATTTTTTATTATAGATGCCCCTGCAGCACAGTTCAATATTCAGTAGTATGCATAGAATCTCATCACAAATAGTCAACATTTAAACTTGTTAAATTAGAGCATTACTTACTTGAACCAGCAAGTATTGAGTTTAAGGACCATTAATTTAATTTATTACTAAATATAAATTGAACTCGCCAAAGATAATTCAATCTCTGAACTCACCACTTTGAATTTTGAAGCTGCATGAAACTTAAATATTATAAAATGCATCTAGCCTGAGTTTATTATAAATAAGTTTTGCCTGAGGGCAAAAATTATACAACAATTGATTTAGAACTAAAGATACTAAAAAACTTAAGGAGATCACCCCAAAAGAAGATATAAAGATTGGTGTAGCGCGCGATCTCTCTTATATACCTGCTGGACCTGTCGTGACGGATGTCGTCTTAGCAGCCGAACATGCGTGGTTGGCGTCGGCGGTGCAGCTCTGCACCTGCGAGTCATGAGACGTTTGTATTACCACAACTCAACATAATGAACATATGATACGAATTTAAAAGGAGAACATATGATATGAATTTATTTCCTAAGGCAAAAATCAATGCGGAAAAATTTAAAATTTGAGATTGAGTTAGAATTACTAAGAAACGGATAGAATTTAATAAAGAATTCCTGCCTAGTTTCACACGTTCGTAATTTAGCATCTCTAAACTGTTAGATATCAGAGCTGTTTTACAGATTGAAGTATTAAATGGTGACAAAGTAAGAAGTAGTTTTCAAGTAGATGAATTTCCAAAATACAGTAGTCATGTTTTTGAAATTTAAAAAATTCTTATATGAGGAATTGAATTGTAATTCTTGTAAAAAGGTTATGATAATCCATCATGGACTCCAGAAGTTCATCACAAATTGAGTTGAACTCATGTCGCGTTGAACTAATATCGAAAGAAACATTACATTAGTTCAACTCGTATCGAATTGAACTAATATATAAGTTCAAAACAAACAGATGCTAAAATTAAGTTATTTTATTTTAATAAAATTAGATGATTAACAAAAAACGAAACAAGATGAAAAAAATGCAACTCAAAAATGTATTGAACAAGTTTCATACAAAGATTTTAAATAAGTGTATAAGCTTCCAATTGAACTTCTTAATAGAATGGGTGAATGGGTCAAACCTGGATCTGAGTACGATAAAACGTACGGAATAAAATTTGACGGAGGGAATGCTAAGGTATGAGATGCAATTGTGGACATTCAAATTAGCTATTGTTGAATGAGTGATGACGTTCTGGAAGTTTTTCGGTTATGGGAGCTACTAGCAAAACAAAACCCTGAAAACCGCGAAGAAAAATATGTCAGAAATTACCTGCGAATTAAGACACAGACTGGGGCTCATTTCAGGTCGTGTTGGACAAGAAAAAAACAGAGGACGTAAATGCTGCTAATTCATGTCTTCTGAATAAAGCGACATATATAGAAGGGAAAATATTGTCATGGAGGTGCTACAATTAGAGCGTAAGTCTTTCATATAGGGAACAAATCACATTACCAAGGACAGGTACTTCAAAATCTGGTTCAAAACTTTCATTGATCATATAATGAATAATTGTTTTACCTTCTACCGGTAATGCTATTCTTAAAAGATATTATTTATTATTCGGGTATCTGCATGTTGGAAACACAGGAGTCTCTGATAAACTGCAAGTATTCCAACATGAACTTCATAAAAGAAATTTATTAAATGATCATGAAGATATGTAAATGTCAACAATTTATGTTGAAAAATTAAATCACAAAGCAAACTTATTACCGGCAGAATGAGTGTCATTTATACACACTTTACAACTGCAATAAAATTAGACAAAATGAATTTCATGAACTGGCATCGGTGGGACTGGATATGTCATTCTACCACGAATATCGATGAAACAAATTACAAATTTCATTGGAAAGTTATGACTTATGAGTTATATAAATGTTATAACAATCCCGATCGCATGCCACGAGATGGAGTGTATAAATAAGAACAATGAAAATATACTCAAGGAACTGATTGATATTAAGCCAAAAACCAATACGAATAAATATGCTATAGCCACTCACTATCCTCAATTGTAAGTTTATTTGAACAAACACATCAGATTGTATATTCTGTTTGGCTTTGATGCCGGAATCTTGGAATGTGAGGGAGAACGTGTAACTGCGAATATAGTATATATAATCTCTGTTAAAACTTGTTCACTGCTGTATAGTAAATGGATAAATCGTAATGATGATTTATGTATACAATAATTGAATACTTTTTTTCCCTAACATCCCCATGGCATAAAAATATGCAGTATTTTGGTCATCTAATTTATACGTAATCTCCTAATTTGGTTAGTAGATAAAAATAAAATTATTTTTAATAGCCGATGTAAAGAAATAAATGTTAGATTGCACTTATGATAGAGACAGGATGATTTTTTTAGATAAATTAATTATTAAAGTAGAGAGCACACAATGAAACGGAACTGTTCAAATCGACTGAAAAAATTGAAACTCATGATTATGCGCCTCAAATTGAAACTGATTTAGATCGTAAACTTAATGATAGCAAGATTATTAATCAGAATAAAGATCAATTTCCATTACCAACTCGAAGTAGTCTTTATATCGAAGGAACATTGAGGATGGCAGTAATTATAAATCCAAAGATGATGTACAAATGAATGTAATAACAGATTGTCGTATATATATTCGACCAAAATTTTTATAGAATAAACGCGGAAATTGATCTTCATAGTTATACTGGTATTGCAGCAACTGTAAAAGGTTGACAATGTATCAGCAAAGCTGCAGAGAAAATATGATATTCTGGATTCTCGATAGGTGCTAAGAAAAACAAAAAATCAACTGACTGAATCAATAAAAGTAGGGATTATTTAGGAGCCGCTGACGGCCAGTTCAAAGCCACAATTCCACAAAATATTATTTCCATTTTAGGTGAAAATCGTAACAAATTAATTTATGCAGTCAAGGACGACTTAACCTCGAGGAGAGGTGACGATGCTAATGCTCCCTTCGAGGCTGGTGATAAGATGCAAATAATCAAGATAAAGTTCTTGATGTCGACTTTCAAACACTAACTTGGAGAATGCCAGCTTATAAACTCTCCGATGAAAATAAGATTAAATTCTATTACCGTAAACTGAATGAAATTCGATTATCAATTGCATTTTTCAATCGAAAATTAAAATGAACTATTGTTAGCCCAAGTCAAAATTTTTTAGATGGGACTTTGGTACCAAGTTCAGGAACCCGAACAATACATTATATCATTTTAACCTTCAAACTGCTACAGATAATTACAGATTTCAAATACACTAAGTGAGCACAGTGATTAAAAATGATTTTTTTGACTGAATGAAAGGTATCCTGAGTAAAACTAGAGATAGAACTGACGCTAAAGCTGGTTTCCGAATCGCCCGCTCATTAGAGAAGCGCTAACATTTTGAGCTATTTTATTCGCTTTAAAATTCTTGATACTACGACTAGTCAGAGTGATTACACTGTAGAGGTCTTATATTGAATGCTATTTTATCGTTAGGTATAGGCTTTTAGTTAATCAATGTGTTGTCAAGTTAGAATAAGTGTTAGGAGGTTTGAATTGTAGAATATTGTAAGAATATTTTAGAGAGAACTGAAACTGTGCTGGGAAATTGCGGATAGGAAAAGGCAGCAGTTGGAACGCGGTCGTGCACGCAGCTTCTGGTGGTGTGTAAAGCTAGTCTCTCGGAGCGAAGCTACTAGGTGTCTATTTGCCGTGTTACAGTCTTTAGTGTGAATGAAACTTTTAATGTAAATGTAACGTTTTGTGCAATAAGGTATTTTACTGGGACCGTTATTTAAATGAACATTGAACCTGCCATTATACGCACGACATATTTTACGCACGACAACACCGATTGCAATATGCCCTTTGCAGAGCTTCAAGACATGTGGTATGAAACGCATGCAATTAGTAAGTAATACTTTTCTGTTGATCAATAAGAATGAATGAACACATCTGCTCTGAAACCATGTGAAAATTTCAAATCAATCATGCGGTTGAAGTAACTCAAGTAATGCATGCTCTGGTTAATTCATGCTGTTTAGCTCGGCAACGGTGCTGGATTGGAAGTGTAACAAGTCCGGTCAACTGGGCGGACAGATTGCGGCCAGTATGCTGGTGTGCGTGATTCCTATGGCACGCATACATGTAAATTAATATGAATATCCTGGGGGAGCATGAATATCTTTCCCCAAATTAAGCTAATTACAAAAACAATTAGCAGAAAATATGATGGCGAAAACTGCCCTTATCGGCATTTGGTGATTTCGGATCCATTTAAATATTTTCTCGGATTTTTTATTTACCCTATCATTTCACCCGCGCCGGTTCACAATGATGCTCCGCCGCCTTATCCCTAGTACGCAGTTCCCTACACTGAGCCTGACCTCAATGTTGTAGGTGCGTTCAGGTTGTAGTTCCTTGATGGTGTGGCAGAAATGGGATGCGCTGTCGCTGCACTCCGACGCTTGGACGTAGTGAGTGACTGTAGCCACCTTGACGCGGTATCCCCTGATGGCGGCCATGGGAGGACAAGGTTTCCTCCACCGCAGGCTGATGGAAGTGGACGTCGCGGAAGAGGCCAACTCCTCCACAGGCCCAGGAGCTGATGACAACCACGGAATGTTTGAATTAGAAGTGGTATCATGAAGTTTTGAGCACATTCTTGTTATTTGATTTGTTTACAAAAAAATAACTTCCAGAGATAGGAAGGTAATATATTTAATCGATTTGTATGCAGTAAATTATTACAGAGTCATTTTCATTTGCGGCAGCGAGTGAGGAAGTTAGAGGTAATGGCTATGAGGTCTCAATTATAACAGTAAAGAGAGGCAGTCTCGCTCACCTTCCTCCGGCAGGGTCTGGAACACTTCGCACTTCATATTTTCTCCTCCGTCGTTGTATGCGTACACGCACACCTCGTACTCAGTGTACGCCTGCAGCTGCGTCAGCTCCCGTTTAGCCGTGCTTAATTTGTGGAAATGTTGAACGACGTCGGTTTTCTTTGGGGCACAATCTTCTCTTGATTTCATCTGCGTGAAATATGCATAAATTATGAACATTGAAACATGTAACAGTTCTTAATATCCTTGAAATAGCATGTAGTTTTTCACAAAGTACGAAAATCTGAGGATATACGATATTCATGACTGAACTGTCATGGTGTATGACTTTGCTTTGATCGAAAGTTGAACGATCTGCTGCGTAAATGTAATATTCCGGATAGCTGAAAGGACTAAATTTTCTTAATACAAGTATTATGAAATTATTTAATTATTACTCACATATTTTTCTACCCTGAATAACGACCATAAGTCTCATAACTGGATTATTCTAATCTTATTTGTTAATACTTACTGCCAGAGTTACGTTGAAAAATTGCTGATTCCGCCACGTCCAAGAAACGCTGGCGGTCAGCGGCCGGTGTGCGCGCACTTGAACTGATCAGAGCGGCACGCGCCTGCAATCACAAGTAATACGTTAGGTTATGTTAAGACCATAATTGAGAAGGTGTAAACACGGAAGATAAATCTTTGCATAATATCGTAATAATCTTGCGTTATACTGACATGTATTTTATGCCATGTTATCAGTCTTCCTTCCTATATACTGCTTTTCCGGATGTTCAGCTACATTATTTTCTATAATCAGTATTTAAAAAAAATTGTAACGGTCGTGGATATGCAATATCTGATATTAAATAAATGCTCATTCTATTATTCCAACGAATTTTACTGCACATGTAGTACTTCCGAAAGCGGAATTTTCGCACCTGCTTAAAATCGAATGAACGTGGAAGAATTGGGGAGAAGCAAGTGGTTCATTAGCCGGGCTGGAGCTGAGCTCACCACAGAGTGAGTGTTTGGTTATAGAAAGATTTTATTGAAGGAGGGATTACCGAGAGATTATGGCGCCTCTCTAGTGTTTCAGATATATCTTTTAGGCGATAACTGCTGACAATTGTTCTAAGCGATTAGTGATGGCAATTGTTCTGAGTGATTAGTGGTGACAATTGTTCTGAGCGATTAGTGATGACAATTGTTCTAAGCGATAACTGATGACAATTGTTCTGAGCGATTGGTGATGACAATTGTTCTAAGCGATAACTGATGATAATTTTACTATGTGAAAATGTATGATTATTACTATTGGCGATAATTGATGACTATTCAACCGAATGCTGATTCTAACGATTCAAATCAATTCTTAAAGGGATGAAAGTCCAGGGAAGGGTGATCCAGAGAAGGGTGGTCAAGGGAGGATAGATTAAAGGGGTGTCGTCCAAGAAGGGGCAATCCAGAAGGGGTAGCCCATGGTGCGCTCATCCAGCTAGGGAGGTTGGCCCATGGACGGTTGAACCAGTAAAGAATGACCGAGAAAGGAAGAATGACCGAGAAAGGGTGATCCAGGGAGGGTTGACCTAAGGATGGGTGAACGTGGGAGGGATGATCCAGTGTGGGGTAGCCCGTGAAGGAGTGATTCGTGCAAAGCTAATTTTTTTTTAACCTCGGAAGGCAAGATCATAACATACACTTAGCCATCATATTAATTTTATACCTACGCCGACTCATGATGAGATGACCACACATTTACGGACTCATCACATCAGCCGTGTACTCACAATGCTTCTCATCACTCCAGTCCCCGCAGTTGTTGTCCAAGCCGTCGCATTCATGACGCTTGTGGATGCACCTGCCGTTGCCACACACGAAGTGGTCGCCGGTGCAGCCTGCGATAAATAAAGGAAGCCGTGAATGTCTGGCTAACTAATAAATATAACTAACTAATTTTATACAGGGTGATCGAGTTTCTTGAACGCAAGGCGTGTAAGAATATAGAGGGTAAGAACGTGATGTACGTCTTGTTTATGACATCGGATTGGAGGGGATGGAAAAGTCCCATATGCAATGGGTTCAGTGGGCCCAAAACTTGCTGTGGAAAGAAAATCTAGGATCCAGAAGAGGTAAAACTCGAAAACTCGACTTAGTCACAGCATAGCTTGCGAAACGTTGATAATAATTCTATAGTGAAATGTTATAATTGATAGCTATCGACGAATAATTCATTAATATTCAAGGAAATAATTTAATGTTAGGAATAGAAACAGATCCCATATTAACTAAAAATAAAAGACAGTAGAATCGCGCGGAAGTGTTTGACTCGTCAGGCAACTCACAGTCGCGCTCGTCGCTGTCGTCGCCACAGTCGTTGCGTCCGTCGCACCGCCACGTCTCGTCTATGCAGCGGCCGCTGTTGGTGCACTTCTGATCAGAGGGGCACGCGCCTGCAATCACGAGTAATGTGGTAGGTTATTTTAAGACCATAATTGAGAAGGTGTGAACACGGAATATAAATCTTTGCAGATCACGAAATAATCTTTTCTACTGGCATGTATTTTATGCTATGTTATCAATCTTCCTTCCTATATACTGCGTCTTCCGTAAGTGTTCAATAATCATGATTTCTAACACAATTTAGAAATGTCTTTAATTTGAAATATCTGATTTTAAATTAATGCTCATTCTATTATTTCAACGGGTTTTAGTGCACATGTAGTACATCCTTAAGCGGAATTTTTGCTACTGATTAAAATCAAATGAGCGTGGAAGAATTGGGGAGATGCGAGTGGTTCATTAGCCGGGCTGGAGCTGAGCTCACATCAGAGTGAGTGTTTGGTTATAGAAAGATTTTATTAAAGGAGGGATTACCGAGAGAATATGGTGCCTGTCTAGTGTGCCATACATATTCTTCCAAGATTAATGATAAAAGAGTCATTTATCCACTTAGCCATCACCTTAATTTTATACCTACGCCAACTCATGATGTGTGACACACACTTACTGACTCATTACATCAGCCGTGTACTCACAATGCTTCTCATCACTCAAGTCCCCGCAGTTGTTAAAACCGTCGCATTCATCACGCTTGTGGACGCATCTGCCGTTGTCGCACACGAAGTGTTCACCGGTGCAGCCTGCGATTCCTAAGTAAAAAGATGTTATTGGCACAATAAGCATTCAAAACTTGAAACATTGTAGCAAACAAATTTCTACATTAGCCTTCTATATATTTGGGTTATTGTATGTCTGACGTCTGGAGCTTTTAGATAAAGGTCTATTTAAGTGCGTATCCAAGATACCTAAAGAAATGGGACTTTACCTTGGCCCAAAATAGTTTTTAGGGGTCGAATCATCAAATTATGCAAATCACCAAAATCAAATTGTATCCTAGAAATGTAAAACTGAAAATACCAACGAACTTCCTGAAAGAGATATAAGTGGCTGTTTAAGATTTACATAAGTCATAATAAGTCATAATAATTAGGAATTTAAAAGCAAAGAAAACACCAAGCAAATTCACCATATCGATATTGACTTATAATACTGTCATAATACTGTCATAAGTTTAACATTATTTTGCCTAAAAAGCAGTCAACAGGTTAGAAAAACGCAAGTAAAAATGAAAGGTTATACTGTAATCACTAACCATGTACAATGTATCGCCACAGTACTTGATTCCGTCGCACCGCCGCGTCTCGTCTATGCAGCGGCCGGTGTCGGCGCACTTGAACTGATCAGAGCCGCACACATCTGCAATTACAAGTAATTCGGTAAAAAATTTTTAGATCCCGTTTGAAAAAAATTCTAAGGTGTGTATTCATTTTTTTTGTGGTCACGAAGTAATTTTTCAGCTTCATTAATTAAAGTGTAATTAATTATGCTATTATCTTAATTTATCGTTTAAGTAAATTGACTTATTTCGAAGGAATCATGAAAACTTTGAGGTGTTGTTATCGGTCATTAGCTTTAGGGTTATTAGGCGGGCTGCATATATGAGCTCATCCCGAAAAGAGTGTTTTGTTCTAATAATATATCGGTGAATGAGGGGAGCAGAAGAAGGGATTACCAGGGGAATGTAGTGTTGTTACGTATGAATTACCGAAAATAACAATGTTGTTTCGATGGGATAACAGTTATGCCGAGAAAGAAACGGACAGAGCATTGAAATGCCAGTTATTTGAATTCAATTCATATTAACCCCAAGGAACCGCACCTGGAGACTCAGACTCACCTGCGCCTGCAGAAGCTGCGGTTGCCGCGGCTGCCAGGAGCAGCAGCAGCCTGCAGCAGCTGCTCGTGCCCTGCAGAGCAACAAGAGCTGTGAGTGACGTCGCCTGGTGTTTGCTAACATTCTTGCTATCACAACTGGGAGCATAAAATTAACCTTTAACAATGATTAACCTGATGCCAGTTGACTTCATGGCTGCAGGACATCGTAAGGGCGCTCATTGGTCGCTTGCATTGTTGCGCTCATAAGTAAATAGCAGTGAAGAATGTATGTACCCTGTTATATAACTGAATATTCATTTTGTCGCTAACTAGTGACGCAATGAATGACCTTCATGACCTACCTATTGACGCTATAAGTAACCTTAACGTAACTAGTGACGCTAGAAGCAATTCTCATGACAAAGCCCGCATACCAGAGGGGCTCTAGAATCGCATTCCAGCGTTGGCCCGGCGGTTCAACATCACACAGAAAGGATAAAACTAAATTGGTGATGCCAGTCCAAATGAATGCTTCTTTGCCATTACAATTTTAAATTTTGATAGAAATACTCTCCAATCCCAGCAAGCAACTACGCATCATCAAACCATTGTTGTTGAGTTGCCATAAATATGATTAGTTGGAAAATGCATTGGGGACGGATGCAGCAATGATCTGAAATTACCCTGATATCGGAACCCTTTTAATAAACACTGCCATCTCATCGCGGAGACAGCCTGCCTCCATAACGTTATCCTTCTAGGTCTGCACCTCTATTACTATTGTTATTTATTATTATTAGTCGCATTGTCTACTAGACAATATGACTATTAAGCCTACAAACACTCGTAGTTTTATTTTTATAACATCGCAGTACCGGCATATACACACTCGCTCAACGCACTCCACAACAAATCTGAGTTTGAACGGACGCACTCGGTTAGACTCCTGCGTTAGGTACTTTTCCTATTCGAGACGAGGCGAGACCACAGCCTCTGTCTCGGAGAGAGTTGGAAATCGTGAAAATTTTAAGCACTCCGTGGAATTCCAGGACATTACCGAGACGCGATGTCTCAGATGAAATAGGAGCTTTAAAATTTCCCGGAAGTTTTGTAACGAGACAAAACGATACGCAGTAGCATATCCTTTATATGATTTTTAAATCTTGAAACTTTGCAGACATTATCTGCTGAACGACATATTGTCCGTTTTCATTCAAAGTTTAAGGTATATCGTGCAAGGGGGTCTGTTTGCTTCAGGGGTCAATGGAGAGTAGCGGCCAGTGGCTGCCTGTTGTTAGACTACTTTCATCCATTAATGTTTCCAAAAGCGGACATTTACCAGTAATATTTTAATTATGCTTATTTTTAAAAATTTTTGGTGTAAAATTGAATGACCGAGCTGTCAAGCGAACAAGTTTAGAGAACAGAAGGTGGTGCGTCAAATGTCCGTTGTAATTATTGTGAATCATAGCGATCATTTCCATTTCACTATCGTTTCGCAGAATGTGCTCGAGCTGGTCGGAAATTTAATAAGTTTAGTACTGGTGCTTGGACGCCGACCCTGCATGCATGTACAGCGTGCAAGTTTGGGCTTCAACGTCGCATTGAGTTTTGGGGCTCGCGTGTAGCGCTCACTCATCTTAGTGTTGCGTAACTGCAGGTGAAGTTTACTGATAATTCATCGATGATTTAAAGGTTCCTATTCATTGATGATGCATTACAGGTTTACTTCTAGTGGCCACTCTCAATAAGTTTTTAAAAGCCACCAATAAATTTTAATGCCGTGAGTTCTGTTCTTAGTTAAATTATTTTATTTGAAATGAAATATAAATCGCGAATAAATAAATCATCATTTGGTAGCTTTGCGAAGTATTTAGTAACTTTTTCTCACTAACCATAACAAATAATGCTGTTAGAGCGCCATTTGTGGCATCCACTACATTTCTAAGATATTCGAAACTTAATTGATAACCTCGACCTTATTCGACATAAAAAATTTAACTTGACCTTCCTGATCATGAATCTTTTATATTTTCTCTTCCAGGGTAACGAAAAACAGTTATAACCGTTTGTTAACTCGAGATCAGGATACAATAGAAGAAATCAATATATTATGTCAATATTATTGTGAAAATTTTATTTAATTTTGACAACTTGCAGTGAAATCACGCCAACGCTACCGGACCAGACGTCGAACATGTATGCCCATATATGGTCAAAAAATGTGCTTGATACGCAGAGTAATGTACTAATATTAGAAATATTCACTAATGGTTGGTAGAATCACCAATTCTCATATAACATTATATTTGTGGAACGATTACATGTCATTCAGAGTATTGTGTAATCTAGGTTTTTATACTCGGGAAATAGATAACTATGATTTGATGCTTCTTTACGGTCTTATAATAATATACGTTTAAAAATTACTTTTTAAAGACAACACTTCCAAAGAATCCAGTGTCTCCAATCTTACAGATGTACAATGAATTTCTCATTTAATTTTCGAATATTAAAAAAATTAATTTTTCAATTTTTTTAATATATACATTTTTTTGATATATAATTTTTTAAATTATCTATTCTATTAATTGATTCATGCATTGCCTCTGACTTCACACAAGTGAGCAAAATTTCAGATCAATTAGACAGGTAAAAGTGTGTCAATTATCAGTTATAAGATTTGTAGCTGACAAAATTATTTTTTCAATTTTTTTAATATTGAAAATAAATTTTTAATTTTTAAAATAATTTATATCGACATTTGATTCATGCATTGTCTCCAACTTTACACAAGTGTGCAAAATTTCAGATCGACAGGATAAGTAGAAGTGTGTTAAATTTCGGTTACAAGATTTGTAGCAGACAAACAAACATCAAGAAGTGAAGTTAAAGAGAAGTGTTGTAAAATGGGAAGTGTACATGTGCACACTTCAAATTGAGAGCACAAATTAGCTTGTAATTAACGCTGATTACTTGAGATAACGTCATCATTCTAATACGTTGAATTATATTTAAAAACCTTTCTGGAAAAGCAACAACTGATAATAATATCTGAATTATTCTAAGTCTGAATTTACGTTTTTATCGAGCCGTAATCATCTAAGTTATTGTCATTTATCCTGAAAACTATTCGACATTCACGATCTTCATCATTGATTGGTTTATTGCATCATTCACCAAATCATGGCTTGTTCATGAATCAGAGATAAAATATCACAGCAGAAGCACTTTAATACCTAGATGTTTATAAATTAAAGATAGATTCCGTTGAATTAACTACCTAATATGTCTCAATTGTTTCTTCAGGAGTTATCTCATAGCTTCACATCGACAATTAGTACAATCAATAGAATGATATTTTCATATCTTCTATCAAATCTGTGTATGTTTTAATTCCAATTAGGTGTGTAACCGTTACAAATATGATATAAATAAAACTACAGTGAATCCACTTTTGACTATACGCACGCAATGGAGTTTCTGCTTTGACTCATGCTCATCGGGTTATGGGTAGCCGGTAGCTGACTAGCTATTTCAATTTCGTGTGGAGTTGCGCGTGTGGTGTGAGCACTATTTCTTTGTCTTACCTGTTTAAATTTGGTCAAAATTAAGTTTAACCTACGTAAAAATTTGAAATGCGGGTTCAGGAAAATTTTTTAGTGTCTTCCACGACTTTTGTTTACGTTTCATCTATCAATTATGTAGTATCACCATTATTTTATTACTCATGGGTTCTTAATGGCGATCCCACTGCACTGGTTAACCTCCTAGACCTGGGCGATGCCCATATGTTAGCTCGTATTCCATAAAAGTCACTGAAGCTTGAAACTGCTCATGTGAGTTATCGGTGGACAGAATTTAATTTCGTATGCAGTGCAGTTTTAATTGTACTATAGCGTATACATTGAACGAAATAAATTTAACTTGTAAAGTTGTAATATTACATTCATCAGTCCTCGTTGTGGCTATGAAGCCATCGCCGGCTTGGTCGCTACCCTGTCAAAATTTTCGTGCCGATTAAGGTCGTTTTAGAGGAACTATATTCGGCTTAGGGGTGAATCAGGAGCAAGTCGGCCACGTAGGGTGTTTTGCTTCTATTTACCAGCCTCTTTTGGAAGTCAATTGCCCGGTAGGCCAAATCTGCGTAATATAC
>NW_025947170.1:0-13532 GCF_000764305.2 Hyalella azteca | reverse complement strand
CCATAAGGGTGGGAAGGGAGGGGGCATTTTTTTAAGCATTTTTCATATTCGGCCGTGTCTGTCCCGAACGTATCAGGTACCAAATACGCGCGCCCCACGATCGCCCCAAGCTCGACGAGTAATTTCACAAGATTCCATTTCGGCGCTTATTTCGCTACGGCAACCAGAACCTAATGCGGACATAGAGCTTCTAATTTACCCGGCCACAAGAACTTGGGGCGTCCGTGTGCCAGCGGCTGACAGGTCTTCGAATTTCGATAGGGATATAACGTCAGTGTTTTTGCATTATTTATGATTCTTAAAAAATAGCAGAAATGCATTTTTATAGTGAATTAGAGTTTTGTTTAGCGTGATTGAGGCTAGAGAATAATTAGGAACTTTTTGCTTAAGAGTTATATACTCTTACCAAGAGTATAACTCTTGAATTACCTCTAACTCGACTAAAGTCAAAACCCTACCAATATGTACATACCCTTGGAATTCCTATTCCTATGATTGGAAGTAGCACAAATTACTGCCGGGGCATCTAACTCACCTAAAATAATACCATCTACACTTTGACTACCTGCCTGAACCCAACCTTCAAAATAAAATAATTGTTTACTATCTTTAATCAGGCAATCTAAATCGGAATGAGTGGGAACTGCCACCCCCGCCTTGGTAATTTCAACATTAGCAGAGTTTCACAACGTCGCGGCTCACTGAGAGATTCTTCACAACGTCGCGGCTCACTGAGAGATTCTTCACTACGTCGCGGCTCACTGGGAGATTCTTCACTACGTCGCGGCTCACTGGGAGATTCTTCACAAAGTCGCGGCTCGCTAGGAGATTCTTCACAACGTCGCGGCTCATCCACAGCCACTGGGCGAACAAGCTGGCAAGGTGCATCGCCGTCATCCAATTCATCGACTAAACCGTCGTATCTATTTCGCAGAAATCCTGATGAGGCTCCATGTTGCAATTACTCTCGCTCTACCTCATTTGAGCCGGAACTGGACCGTTTTCGTCGGTAACCGAGAATTTGCGAACGCACTGAGATCCCGCTGTTCATGTGCAGATCGTTGATGAAGAAACTGAGGCGCTGACTGCTGTGGTCGGTTGGTGACGGCATCATTACGTCGAAAATTTGGGCACTGATGCGCAGGAAACGGTCTGTAGAGACACAAGCAAAACATTGGTTCAGACGTTTTCTACAGTTGCTAATAAAATGACCCCGTCTTCCACAATGCCGACACGCTGCATCATCGGCCACAGGCCCCAAGTGAGGTCTTACAGTGTTCCGGAAACGAGCATTCGTCTCAGCATACACTCGTGATTTTCTCACAAAAGGCTTCCAAGGAACTAAATTTGCTTCCGTTGAACAATGCTGGATACTGGTATCTCTTTTCTGTAATGGCCGATGTACATTAACAACATTGTCTTCAATCTCTTGACTGTTGTTCTTCAGTCCCTTTTCCTTCTCCGTCTCAACGTCAAACAAACTAGTTTGTTTCATTGCGTATCTTCTGTGACATTATATGGGATTTTATCATAACTCGAAAGTCTTTCGGT
This sequence comes from Hyalella azteca, assembly GCF_000764305.2. NCBI lineage: Eukaryota > Metazoa > Arthropoda > Malacostraca > Amphipoda > Hyalellidae > Hyalella > Hyalella azteca. The sequence goes on along the minus strand of NW_025947170.1, from coordinate 11,981 downwards.
GCTGCGCGAACACATTTTTCCATCAGTCTTCTACTCGACTAGACTTCCTTCTTTGGGTACGTAAGTTCAAATAGCCGCTAAAGTCTACAACAAAAAAGGTACATGGATTCACCACGCTGATATCGTGCCTCAGAAAAATCGATCTTGCACTTCTCACTTCTTACCTCTTTCATATCGTCATACCATTCACACAGCTTCTGTTTCATATCACTATAGGAGTCCTCAACATCGCTCGGAAAGATCGGAAAGCATCACGAGTCTTACCTTCCAGGTGGCGATCCAGTCCATCCAGCCACGTATCTCTATCACCACGAAAATTACTATCTCAGTAGGTACTTATTCAGATTTCAGAGCCTGACCACCTTCTTCATTCAAATTAGCAATTGATGGCACTTTACTTGTATCCATTTATTCTATGATAACCGACCATCTTCTGCTCTTCTTCCGTGTGAGTGATTCCTTATACTTCGTCCCGCTGATCAAGGCGGTTGTACGATACTTTTATCAGCATATCCTCGCTTCTGTCACTCGACGTACTATTGTCGCCTTCTTGTACCCCGCGAGTTGCAGAAGCAGACCCTAATTTCTCATGTACACGCCGTTTAGGAATAGCACCCGTAGAAGCGATAAGCGCAGAAGCTGACCCAGCCAATTCTATAGACGGTCGGTTTCTCGCACCAGCAGATGATGGGAAACAATCTTCCCGTTCTATACGGAATGTATTGACTCTGTCACGTGACGTTGCAGGTAAGTTTTCTTCACTGTTCTTCAGCTTATCCAGAAAATTGTTAATATAAATTAGATTATCGTTAATAAATTTTTTCTTCTTGGTTAAGCCCACTATCAAGATCAGGATCCATTGGTGGCCTATCCGCATTTATAGTCATTGTCCCACTTTACACAAGAGTCTGGACACCGGATGTTGCTTAAGGGATGTGAGCAGTTGAGAGATGTGAGCAGTTATGTGGGCCATTAACATTTCATTAATTTGAGCATGAGATTTGTTGATAATAGCGAAGCATTTATAGTGGAGGAACAATTATTGCACTGAAGCTGATTACTCGAATGGAGGAAGTGATGTAACTGAATTTGTAGTAGATAGTAGCTTTAGTTGCGGAATACAAAAAATTTCATGTACAATATGACAATGCAAGTGCGTAGATTCAACCTGGTTATATATTTATTAGGTAGTTTTTTTAAATCCTGTTTATAATATAGTGGAAAACATCATTGCTAAATTAATCGAATACTTCTGTACGGTCGAAATATTTCCATGTAGGTATTGGAAAATTAATGCGACTTCAACATGCATCTTTGAACAACTCTGCCAACTCTTTGACTCTCCGTCCCCCATTTATTTTTAGCTTTACGGCTTTATATTGTGTACCAATCTACCACTATTAGATTCGCTAGACAAATGTAATTGTAGTAGTTTGAGAAACATCATCATAAATTATTAACACATAGATGGACCCTTATTTTAACTCAGCATGCTTGCACTCTTCTTAACCTCTTAATAATTTGGCAAGCTGCTTGTTACATTATTGCGTTATATTGCGTTATCACTTGAAACTTGGCAGATAGAAATTTGTCAAGCGCATAATTTGGGCAACATTTGGAACTTCAATTGTGTTGTAAATTTTCCGAATCAACTTCATTATTGGACACATTTAATCACCTTCACCCGGCTAGACTTGCGAGAGAAGTGAAATTGTATCGATGTATCCCTCAAATAATTATAAACCTTTGATTACACGTTGATAATTGTAATACTTTGACTCATGTTACTTACATCATGGGCAGTTGTTCGACTCCTGGCGATCATTTGTTTCCGTCTTTTACGGATTTCGTAAAGCTACTTTCTTATTTCCACGTCTTAATCTCCTACTTGATGCAATATGAACAGAAATTAAGTAAATTCAACTGGTGCAGCCGGCGCTACTGTGTCACTGAACGAGTCGCTTGCATTTAAATACGCCGATCCTAGCTGTAACCGGATGCGTCTATCTCCTCTAGCAAATAAACAGCGACGAAAAGCGTTGTAACATGACGGCGTTCCCAATCCTAACACACGAGAATACTCGCGGATACTGCATGAATATTTGTTATTGAAGTTTGAACATTATGAAAGTTTCAAAATGTACACATCCTTCGATCGTGTTCCATGCCGTCGGTAATTGGACCACTCTTGCCACTATCATCTCTCCTGATATTGATACGTTCATGCGTTCATAAAATGCAGTGATTCAAGTTGACACGTTCTTCATAGAGCAGTTCAGTCATATATGGCAGTCCAGACTGCCATCGTGCTATAAAAACTTTCACGCCTTTTAGTTCACGGACTAATACGGCAGTCGGTAAATTACAGGGCTGAGATCGGACAACTCATTCCATTTTGACTCAGTTTAGACCGACGATAGATTAAAGTAAAAATTCACTTTTCATCCGTTCTCAATGCACGACTGAAAAATATTTTTGTTAAGAGTTCGACGATGAAATTGAATGGTATTAAAGCTCAATAGCTTCATTCCGTATTATCGAATTAATTTTCTTATACATTGAAATATTTTAACTGTATAGAAAGTGTACGATTATTTTAGCTATGATGTTTTTCACTATATTATAAACAGGATTAAAAAACTATCTTATCAATACATAACCAGGTTAGCTTTACGTTCTTGCATTGTCACATAGTATATGAAATCTTTTGTATCCCGCAACTAAAGCTACTATTTCCTACAACTTCAGTTACATCACTTCCTCCATTCGAGTAACCAGCTTAAATGTATAATAATTGGACTTTGACGAGAAATGTTTCAATATTCATCAACAACGCTTAAGCTCACTTTAATGACATTTCAATGGCCCAAACCCAAATAAAATCGAGAGTGGAGCACCAATGTTTTAATGTCACTAGATTGCTTGAATCACAGATTCACTAGAAATTTAAAAGCGAAGAAAACTCCACAAAAATTCCGCATTTCTCTATTGAAAACGTTTCGGAAACCAGCTACATCGTCAGTTCGATAAATCTAGAACACAAATGCAGTCAGAAAATTAATAAAGTTTGGAGTCATAAGAAAAAAAAACAACAGAAGTTAAAACCTAAATTTGCAGGCAAAGGGCAGAATAATAAAGAAATGCCTATCTATTCACAATTTCTAATGCATAAGAACTGTAGGCAGCATTTAAACTAGGCTTCCCTTTAAAAATATACAAGGATTCCAAAATACGCAGATCGGAAGCACCAGAACTATAAGCTAAAATCTTAAAGTCTGTGTCGGTTTCGTCACCAGATTTCCTTCTGGCCTGGTGTTTACCCAGATTAAGAAATTCATGTCTAAGCGATACAGTGAAGTTGTTCCAGAGCCTGTTAGTAGAAAAGTGGTTTACTGTTCTTTTCCATACTTCGGCCATGCGTCCGAAGTTATGTCAAGAGTATTAAAAGATTTGTTTATGAAATACTGTCCGGACATTATTCTTACTGGTTAACAATTTCAAAATATGTTGGTTTTTTCAGGTAAAAAGAAATCCTTCCATCTCACATGCGATCGTCCCTAGTTTATAAATTTAGTTGTGCACGATGTGCATCTGCGTACGTCGGAATGACGGCACGTAACCTTTACACTAGGGTCGTTGAACATAAAGGGAGGAGTTATAGGACTGGGCAGTTACTCTCGCGCCCTCCTCATTCGGCTGTGCGCACTCACGCCGAACAGTGCAACGTTCCGGTGTCCGACACTGACTTTAAGATTTTAGCTTATAGTTCTGGTGCTTTCGATCTGCGCATTTTGGAATCATTGTATATTTTTAAAGAGAAGTCTAGTTTAAATGCTGCCTACAGTTCTTATCCATTAGAAATTGTGAATAGATAGGCATTTCTTTATTATTCTGCCCTTTGCCTGTAAATTTAGGTTTTAACTTCTGTTGTTGCTTTTTATTATGACTCCAAACTTTATTAATTTTCTGACTGTATTTGTGTTCTAGATTTATCGAACTGACGATGGAGCTGGTCTCCAAAACGTTTTCAATAGAGAAATGCTGAATTTTTGTGGAGTTTTCTTCGCTTGTAAATTTCTAGTGAACCTATGTTTTTATGATGGCTATCGGCGGACGCCATAGGTGGAGCAGCTGTGATTTATACAGCGAATTAAGGGTGGCGTGCACCATCTTTCCCATACCTATAACATGCCTGCGGCCACGTTTGCGTTTAAACCTTTCGTAAACCAAAAACTTTCCTTCGTCATTGATAAATCTTTGTTGTATCATGGGTGGCCACCTCTCACAGAAAATTTAAATAAAATGCTCCCGGTTGCACTTAGCCCAGATTAAGAACTGTCGTCTGTCTAATAAATGTAATTAGTAATGATTGAAAAGTCTAGTGTGGAAAAATATCTCGAAGTTTATGTCGACAAGGAGCTGAAATTTTCTAAGCATGTTGAAACGCTAGCTAACACATCCAACAAACTTCTTTGACTAATCAGACGCTCACAGGAGTTCCTAGATGCAGAATCGATGAAGCAGTTGTGTTGCTGTCGTGCGCCCGAATCTAGAGTTTGGAAACGTTGTGTTGTCACCGAGATTTGAAAATGACAGAAATTTAATAGAGAATGTTCAAGGACGTGCAACAAGAATAATTCAAGGCTTGAAGGGTAAGTCCTATGATGAAATATTGAAGATTATGAAGCTTCCAAGTCTCAGTTATCGACGTCTGCGTGGGGACCTAATTGAAGTATACAAGTATACTCACAGTTTATAGAAGGTCCCCGAAGGATTACTAGAATTTAAAACAAGAACCAACACCAGTGGCCACGGCTATAAATTAAAAAGACTGCGCTGCAACTTCTCCACGCGATAAAATTTCTTCTCGCTTCGAATCACCGACATGTGGAATAGCCTCCCCGATGACATCGTTGGCGCTCCAAGTATGAACGCGTTCAAGAACAGACTAGATTAAGCTATGGAAAATATATCTTCAGATTTGAAATGCCTAGCACCATATTGAACCCGGTGGAAGTATAGTAGCTATTTCAAACTATCGTCAGTCATGAAGAGATCCGGTCAAATGACACGATTTTAGATCTTCTGTGAACAAGTCACGAAAAGGAAAAAAATCGGCGACAGGCCACATCAGGCCTACACTTCGTCAGCGCCGAAATCACTATGTTATGTTATGTTATATCAGGCATTTTATTTTAATTTCCAGATTCAGAAAGTACACTCCTACACAAATTATTTTTGAAGCATCATGGATACACAATTGCAATAGAATGGTATCAGCATGTAATCTTCTAGAATCTTGAAATAAAGGTATCCCATCTATATTTACATTTATGGAAATATTTGGTTCCTGAAATTTAGTATCTTTCAAATGAGCAGAAATACTTTCTTGTCATTTCTTCAAGTGGGCATACCTGCCATGAGGGAATTTTTCATCTAAACATCAAGATGGCCTTCTTGCTTCAAAGTCTTTGCAGTTAGTACAATGCCTGGAGAGAAAGAGCTCAGATGATGTAATAGACAATTTGTTGGTTAGGGAAATTTGGACACTCAATGGAGAAATTTCTTAAAGCTGATTCAACTCTAGTCACAACCGATAAATAAGCTTTACTGTCATCATTTTGAGGCACAGGTTGTTCCAAGGTAGAGTCATCCAGAAATGGAATATCTCCAGTCCTTTTTTCCAAGGGCAGAGTCTCAATAAGGTTCCTACTTTCTTCAAAACCAGTCCTCGCCATTGGAGAAGTTCCTGAAGCAGCTTTCTTAGTTATGTCTTCAGAAAACTTTGAAAATCCTCCTGTAAAACTGGTAAATTCTCAAACTAACTCTACATTAACTGATGGCGTTTAACTCGAGCTGACAGATCCACCTTCATTTTTTTCTTAATTTATTATTCAGCTTAAACAATTCGACGTCGTTTCTGCCACCTATATAGTGCACTGTATGGTTTCTCTTCCATTGTAAACCCTTTATCATTATAGAGATAGTCTGGAAGACATGCTTTGCCAACCATCACATGTTCTATACGAGACTTTTCCTTTTAATGCAACAGCATGATTCAACAAAATGCCATTACAACTCAATTGTAAATTCAATATATGTGAATGAAATTTGAATTGTACATGCAATTCATTCAGGTACCTTCATCAAAAACCAAACAACTTAAGGTTAAATAAAATATTATTTTTCAATTCCAGACTGGATATTGGATAGACTTTTTCAAAAACTAAGGGTGAAAGTGATTGTTCTACTTGTAATTCAAAAAAGGTCACAATGTGCCTTCTTATTTAATTGCCAGAGGCGAAATTATATAATGGCAATGGTCACAGTTAAAATGTCATTGATGGCTTTTGACCTCATACATAGCATTTTATGTAATTGATGCTTAATAAGTGACAATAAATGTGTGGAGTGGTTGGCTAATGCTAAGATAGTTATGGCCTGAGGTGAGCAAGGTCACTGAGTTGAAAAACTGGCTCTGACTCATTTATAGGTAGCTTCTGGTCAAAATTCCAGTCCAGTTCTGAGTATTTAGTTGGAATTTAGCCTACTTCTGTAGTACAAAATCATACATCCACCTCAACATGATCTATGTATTATAAACCAGTACCATGTTTATTATTATATAGAGGTATCATTGAAGAAAAACAATTTAGACACTGTCAAACCAACACAGGTTACCATTGTACTCAAGTCACCACTCTAAACTCTCCAATAGAAACAATTTGAGTTAAAGCTAGAAGTTAAATCAGAACTTCTAGCTTTAACTCAAACACAATAATATTAAAATATAAATTTCTGACAAGTAAAATAGTTCACCGTTTATGGCAAGCATTTAGTGCATTGACAATTCAAGTCTCACTAGTGATAGAAGGCCTAATTGCAATATGTGACTAATATAATAAGTACAGTCACAACACAAGTACAAAACTTCATTTCATAGCATCTTACAACATTACTCGTATATATGAATTGTGCCTGAATTATATGGATATATCGTTACTATAAATAAAATTGGGGACTGATCTGCAACAGATATTCCCCAAGACCAAGGAACATCAGAGTAGTACCCTAATGTTTTTGCAACATCAGGCTGATCAGGGTAGAACAATTTTGCATATTGGAAGTTAAAAGTGGGAACGTGGAATTGTATAAATGATCACAATAATGGTTCACATATTCAATGTCAATCCAGCTGATTCACTTGCTCGGTCCAGAAATATCAGCCTCTTATGTGTTCAAAACTTCAAATATTACCCACAGTCCCACTCAATATGAGATGGTAAAACCCACAAGCCACAACATCCTGTTAAGCAGTGTAAGAGTATACGTATGTACTTGAGACAGTAAAACCCACACGCCACAACATCCTGTTGGGCAGTGTAAGAGCATAACTCGTAAGCAAAAATTCCTAATTATTCTCTAGCCTCAGTTACGCTAAACAAAATTCTAATTCACTCTAAAAATGCATTATTTGTTATTTCATGTTTTGATTTGTATTTCTAAGAATCATTAATAATGCAAAAGCACTGACGTCAAAGCGACGGAACCGGTGATGGCGTCATGGCCGCAACGACTTTTTGACGTGCTGACTGATGAATTCAATATTACAAGTTCATTCTATTAATCTATTTAATTCAATATACGCCAAATTACGACTAAAACTGCACTCCATACGAAATTAAATTCTGTCCACCGATAACACACAAGTGCAGTTTCAAGCTTCAGTGATTTTTAGGGAATACGAGCTAACATGGGAATTGTCCCAGGTCTAGGAGGTTTCCCAGTGCAGTGGGAGCGCCATTAAGAACCCTGAGTAATAAAATAATGGTGATACCACATAATTGATAAATGAAACGTGAACAAAAGTCGTGGAAGACACTAATAAAACATTTTAAAATGTTTAAAATGTTTTAAAAATGATCCCACATTAAACTTTTTACGTACATTAAACTTTCTTTTGACCAAATTTGAACAGGTAAGACTAAGAAATAGTGCTCACACCACACGCGCAACTCCCCACGAAATTGAAATAGCTAGTCAGCTACCACTATAAACAACCCTCGATCTCACGGTCTCGAGAACAATAGCACCTTATACATGCTTTACACAGTTCAACCCAAATTCCTATAACCTTCTCAACACTTCACTCTAAGTCTCTAACTTCCAATAACTTTCTTAACTCAAGTTATTAATTCACCCTCAACTACGTTTTATACAGTACAGTATGATTTAATTTAAATTAGAATTACTGGCGCTCTAATAACATAACCAGATTTGACAGAAGATATGAATATATCATTCTATTGATTGTAACACTTGTCGATGAGAAGCTATGAGATAACTCCTGAAGTAACAACTGAGACAAATTGGGGCATGAATTCAACGGAACCCATCTTTAATTTATAAACATCTAGGTATTAAAGTGCTTTTGCTACGATATTTTATCTCTCGTTCATGAACAAGCCATGATTTGTGAATGATGCATTGAACCAATCAATGATGAAGATCGTGAAGGTACAGGGTGTTTCAGAATTAAGTAACCCTTTTAATTTGTTAATAAATAAAAAACTAAGAACGTTATGAAGTTGAAACTTGTTTTATTTAAATGCATCTTCTCGATTTATTGGTGTTTTACTATCGTGTGATGGTTGATGGGGCCACACATTAGTACGCCACTAATAATTCGCCTGGCCCACCTAATAATCAAAGGTGCTCCACTCTTAATTTTTATTTGGTCATAACTGCTCACATCTGAAATAAACTTAAAGCAAATAAACTTAAAGATCCGTCTCACTGAATGTTCTCTTTTTGCCACAGAGGGCAATGCATCGTCGTTCAACTCATATTAATAGCTATTGAACGGGCAGGGAATCTTTCCCCCAAAAATAATGCAACTGGAACATCCTAAGCTAGGGAGCGACTATCACTATGAGGAACCATGCTCTTTATGAAATGCTTCGTTAACAGATTAACTACTAAATTAAAAACTTGGCGTATGAATCTAGCCTTCACCGAGAATATGTTTTAAAAAATGCTGACGCTTCAAATCATTATATTGCAGTGAAAATTGTTTACAAGCGCATAATCCATTACAAGAGATTGCCGCCATCTTAAATTCCATTCAAGAGCTTTAAGAACCGCACCAGGCGTAGAAAATTGAAAATGACAATAAATCAGAGCAGACTTCGAAAGATGAATTTTGTGAAAATTTCATGCACGTTAAAATCGAAAATTCCGTTCGCACGCAATGGAAAATACAGTTAGTATACTGCACACGTAGTGCATGTGAATTGTACAGAGAGGCGCACATAACATTCTATTTTACGACCGAAAGAGAGGGGAGACAAGCGCAGGATCAATCACCTCACATATATTTGTCAGAGTGTGTGTGTGTTTTTGTAGCCTGACACCGGAAATATATAGGTTCTGTTTGGCGAGCTGGCTTCCTTGCCATTAAAAGGCAGGCCTTATGAGAAAGATTAAAGATCATGAAGCATCCAAGCCCCAGTTATCGACGTCTGCGTGGGGACCTCATTGAAGTCTACAAGTATACTCATGGTTTATACAAGGTCCCTGAAAGATTACTAGAATTTGAACCCAGAACCAACACCAGGGGCCACGGCTATAAACTAAAAAAACTCTTTGTAACAAACATCTGGTATGGAAAGATCGGGTTCAAAAGGCCGGATCTTTTGTGGAATCAAATCACGAAAAGTATGAGAATTGGCAACAGTCCATGGGCCTATTTCTTCAGTGCCGACACTTCTATTCTGTCTTAATTGAAATCACTTGACTCTTAACGTGGATCAGGAAATGTCCAATAAGTCCCCTCTGGTGCATATGCATTTTCAAGGGAAATGCTACTATAGCAATTCTGAAGCTGTGCATGAGACGTAGACGTGACAGAAAATACAATTTACTCCAATCAATTTCTTCTCTGAAATTTTTGCACATTATTTCCATTTCAATGGTGATGCCTCTGGGTTATCCTTCATGTTGCACCAGAAATGCCGCGAACATCTGTGGTTGCCTGTGAATGGCACCACATTCCTGTCAATTATCTCCATTATATTTTTGAGTGCGGGCGTGTGGCGGCTTGAAGCCTAGTATCACGGATACCATCGTCGTGTCCGGTGGGCAGCTTCGCCGCAATTTAGGCGCCGGGCGCAAGAATTGAATCTATACTGGCAACCATGCGCCTCGGGGTGTCGCGGGGGACTCGTTGCGTGTCTAGTATACTTGCGGGACGAGGGCTATGAAGGTTCTTTGTTAAATGATGGGTGGAAAGTATTCTCTTAGTTGATATTACTTTAATTTGAGAAATTAACGCAGCTAAGACGATTGTTGAGCATCAAATGTCAAACGACTGATAAAAGTGTTCACTCATTCGATAACCAAATTACAGACTTTTGAACTTATGTCTAACAATAGACTTAAACCGAGCTGATCCGCTGAAATAATCGACTACTTTTCGCCAGAAGCGAAGATGAGTCCGTATTTAAGAAATCCCGGATAAATTTAGGATCTAGGAATCTAGGATAAATTTAGGATTTAGGAAAACTCAATGTTAAGATCTTGGTCCTATACTTTTCCACAGAGTTTGGAACTCATCCTGAACTTTGTCTCAACTTGGAGACATAGTCAGGACAATGTTAATATGAATTTTTGACAGTCAGAAAGCTCAAAGTTCAGATAAAGTTACATCTCGTACAATTTTACGGCCGGACTCATGGCTCATGGCCGGACTCTATCCAAATTGAGTGAACAAAGAATATCTTCTAAAGTAATAAACGTAGCTCGATGAAACTTGGTATGCGTATTTATTAGAACCTAATGGTGATGTTTAGCTCGTAAAATTTCAATTCCGCCTTTATTCGTGAGTCAAATGGCGATCCGTGCCGAAAATAGCAGTGAACAAGACATTTCTTCCAAAGTACCGAACAGATATGAACGAAATTTTGAATATACATTCCTAACTATCCAACGGTGAACTTTAGCTCGTACATTTTTTTTTTGGATTTCACCTTTGTTTGCCAGTTTTTTTTTTATTTTTCCCTCATTAGTGATTTAAACAGACTCATGTTTTTAAATTCGCAGTGAACAAGAAATTTGTTCTAAAATACCGAACAGATTTGATCGACACTTTGTGCATGAATACCTAACCTTCACACGATGATGTTTAGCTCGTGACTATTTTTTCAATTTTGCCTTCGTTTGCGAGTTATACGGATACTCGGAGAAACGACCGGCATTTCTCAGGCCGATTTTTAAAATTTGCATTGGCGAAGAGCCGTATGCGTAGAGCTGTATAACTCGCAAACGAAGGCAAAATAAAAAAAAATTGTCCCGAGCTAAACATCACCGTTGGGAGATCAGGTATATATATATAAAATTCGTTCAAATCTGTTCGGTAGTTTGGGAAAAATTTTTTATTCACTGCGAATTTAAGCAAATATTGCTGTTTAAATCACGAATGAGGGAAAGTGGAAAAAAACATCGCGAACGAAAGCAAAATCCAGAATAATATTACGAGCTAATTATCACCGTTAGTTAGTTAGGAATGTATATGCAAAACTTCGTCCAAATCTGTTCAGTACTTTGGAAGAAATGTCTTGTTCACTGCGAATTTCGGCACGTATCGCCATATAACTCACGAATAAGGACGAAATTTAAAAAAATTTTACGAGCTAAACATCACCGTTACGTCCTAATGAATACGTGTACCAAGTTTCATAGAGCTACTCTCATCGCTTTGGGAGATATTCCTTGTTCGCTGAATTCAGTGACTGGCCGCGAGCCCGGCCGTAAATTTGCCAGAGACGTTGCAAAGTTCGATTAACATCGGGCAAAGCTCGGTAATATCGCAGTTGAATTTCCTTCAATAACGGGATTCAGGATTCCGGGATCCTGAATAACGAGTTTCGCGGTCTGGTATGACGCAGTTTTTGGAATATGAATTATCTAGGCCCGATATGAAT
>NW_025947169.1:0-378 GCF_000764305.2 Hyalella azteca | reverse complement strand
CCACACTCAGGATTATGTATGTTTTCAGGGAATTTTCCCGCGCATTTCGACTTTTTTCAAGCTATTGCGGCGCACAGTTGGTGCAACTTCTGGCCATCCCTGCTTGCACGTGCAAGCGTTGGCGCAGCACGCGTAAGCATCGGCCGTCGGTGCAGCCGCTGCGCCAACGCTTGCGCAAAAAATTGTCACGAGCTAAACATCACACCGTTGGGAGGTTAGGTTTCTATATGCAAAGTTTCGTTCAAATCTGTTCAGTATTTGAGAAGAAATCTCTGGTAGGTACCGTAAAATGGGGTAACTTAGACCACTTTTTTTCTTATAAATGATGCCATTTTCTTACTAGCCAAATTAAACTTGAATTGAAACATGCAAAATACA
>NW_025947168.1:0-661 GCF_000764305.2 Hyalella azteca | reverse complement strand
AACTGCGTTAGATCACTTGCAAAGCTTGTAGGAACTCAAGAGATTTTTCGATCAAAACTCTTGCAAAGGCCGTGCGGTCGCCGCGTTGCACCGGGTAGCTCTGTGTTGGACAAATATTTCACGCTTGCAGGTTTGTCTGACGCTGGCCGGAGAGGTGGCACTTACGTTATTATTCTTTGCCATTTGAGAATTCCTTTATTCCAAATCTGGTCATCATAGAACTCAGGCGAACCAACAATGAGAACTGAACTTCTATTCAAGCCCAGTTGGAAAATTGAACGGAAAGCTAATGAATCTTAACTCGCAAAAAAAAAAAAACTTGCTTCTTCCCTTAAGCAGCCACACATTTCATGTCAATTTCAACTCTATTTGTAAGCCATTGTTTTACCAAGTTATCCTAATTGAAAGTCATTTCGCCGATGGCCATCGCGTTTCGTCTCGACCGTCTCAATTCGTTATTAAACCACTGATTTCTCACGCCTGTAATTTATAGACGAGTGTTCTACGAAAAAAATAATGGTTCGGGCTTCTAAAATGGGGAGCATAATTACTTTGTAGCTCTCAATTCAATAGAAAATGAAAAGTAATTTTACGTTTGGCAGAAAGAGTTCATGATTTGAACGGTGGGCATTAAAACTACACGACTCGTTCCAGCCTCAGC
>NW_025947167.1:0-1777 GCF_000764305.2 Hyalella azteca | reverse complement strand
AGGTATGCCATGTAAAATAATCACGTCCTTCATTGCTTGTGGAATTTTATGTTAATTAAATGACACTGTATTCTTAATCTTCATTGATATCTTGATGGAAATTTCAAGGGAAGAAGGCTAAATATTACTATTTATGTTGCAAATCGAGAGAATCCCCTACTGATGCGTGGCGCCTAAAGTCGTATTCATTCTCTGAATCTAGAGTCACATTTCAGGAAGTGCGAGTGATCCTAAAGACAAATAGTACACCCATCTTTGTAGCGTTTAAGCATCTCAGGATCGTTACTAAGCTAATTGATAATTTGCAGGCTTTCTGAGCTGTTCACTCCACACACTTCGCTGCATTCCAAACGCGGGTCTAACCCATCGCAGCCCAGCGGCTCACTGTCGGGGTCTAGCAGCTGCGCCACCATCACGGGCTACTACGCAGCTACCAACATCGCTGGAGCTACCATCACTAGTAACATAAGTGGCACCATCATCTCAAATGTTCAGAGTGGGGTCACTAAATATCCTTCAAAACCGACCACTAGTGCTGATCCCAACTCCCATTTAGTGACATCGAATGTCAGCGCCTCCTCTGCCATTATTGTTAGTCCCGCTGGAGCTATCAATGGTATCAGCGCGGTCCCCGCAAATGCTCCTCTCAATAACAACGCACAAAATTCTACTATGGTTTCTACTGTAATTGCTAATTCCACAGCGGCGGCTGATCTGATCGCATCAGCCCCTCAATCATTTTCGAGTGCCGTTGGCAGTGTTACTAGCGTGGCCTGGTCTGACATCGCCCGCTACGACCGTGAAGAAGTCTCCGAGGTCACTCAGAGAAAGACGTTCAGAGATGAAGACAATCCTTCTATGTTTACTTCAACCTCTGAGCATATTTCCACAACTTCAAATTCGGTGGCAAGTGTAACCGAGGCTCCGGTTACCGTCCACCCAGCGGCCACGTTACCGTCAAGTGTCGTCGCTGCTTCGTCCGCCTTTCATGGCGTTGACGGGAGACCGCGGATCAGTTCCGTAGGAGAGCGTGACGTCATCACGGAGGGAGTGACTGCTTCCCATTCTTCTTCTAAAGGATATGATTACATCGAGCTTACTGTGCATGGAATCGCCCAGCCTGGTGAGTGTTAGTGCTAGTATCGTGTTTAATGTCTTTATGTCCATAGTAAGCTGTCGTTTTTATGTCGCACCACATGTCCCTCTCTGTGTTGCTAATTTAAACTCATAAAAATATGTCACATAAAACTCAAAAACAATTAATGCTGACCGAGCAAAGATTTGCTGAAATACTAGCTGAGTCTCAAACTAAACTTAAATCAAGTGCGTCTGAATATTTTCTCGTGTTTTTACTGAAATTTTCCAAAAGTTGACGCATGTGTTTTGTTCACAGGCCCGAACATCACAGAAGAGCTCGTATCTATGCTGCAGAAGCGTCTAGACGAGGCAGTTCTAGACGCTGTATGCGTCTTGCTTTGGAACAATCCGCAGTACAAGCTCCCCCCTGAAGACGTTCATTTCATACAACCTCCAAAGCAGCCACCACAACTAACTCTAAAGTTCGTTTAATCTGCATCGTAAATGTTTCGAAGTTTATGGTTTATATTTTTTGCTTTATTGGAACATTTTAATTTCCAACATGTTTTTATTAGAAATTTCTCTTTAACAAAGCAGTTCTGTTATGATTGCGCTCGTTACTACTGGGAGTTGTAAATCTTATCGTACTTTGGTTATGAATACAACATCTAATTTCTTATCTTATCGTACTTTGGTTATG
>NW_025947166.1:0-364 GCF_000764305.2 Hyalella azteca | reverse complement strand
GATCATCTGATCAGACATTCGTGTAACAGATCATCTGATCAGACATTCGTGTAACTAATCATCCGTGCGTGTCGCTCATCACCGGTGCGTGTGCCGGCATTTTTCCTCATGAAGAGTTGACATTAAAAACAATATTTTAATTTACTTTTTTAAACGGTTATTTTTCATGAACTCTGAATAATTATGCGGCTAAGAATGCATGTAATTTAGATCATTACGTAACTCGCAGCAGTGAGAGATGCAATAGTGACTCGTAAAGGCCGAAGTGAAGTGGATTTACTGAGAACTTGCTTATCTCTCGCGTATCTCATGGCGACACAAACACTCAACAAAGACACAACATGACGCAGGCTGCATACGCGAC
>NW_025947165.1:0-13505 GCF_000764305.2 Hyalella azteca | reverse complement strand
GGCGCTGTCCCGCAGTCAAGGCCCGCTATAGAGGGTCGGGTCATCACTCAGGGCGGCGCTGTCCCGCAGTCAAGGCTCGCTATAGAGGGTCGGGTCATCACTCAGGGTGGCGCTGTCCCGCAGTCAAGGCCCGCTATAGAGGGTCGGGTCATCACTCACGGAGGCGCTGTCCCGCAGTCAAGGCCCGCTATAGAGGGTCGGGTCATCACTCCGGGGGGCGCTGTCCCGCAGTCAAGGCCCGCATGGAGGGTCGGGTCATCACTCAGGGCGGCGCTGTCCCGCAGTAAAGGCCCGCTATAGAGGGTCGGGTCATCACTCAGGGAGGCGCGTGTTATAATTGTTGTTTTCTTGTTCACCTTTTATATCAATCATCTCCTATTTTTAATGGTCGGCTTGATTGATATTTTTTGACATAACTTTGTTTTCAACTCACTGTCACATGAAGGGATTGCAGTGAATTTTTCCACTAGTACAGCAGTCTTGAAAGCTCCTCAGTTTGAGAGCTGTTATGAAAAAAATTTCAATTTTTTTTATTACCAGCGACAATAGATCAACTCGCTTGTATATGTACTACATATATGAGCCTCCCTCTAGAGCTCTTTCTGTTTCTGTTAATAAACTAAGTATCAGACTTGCTGCAGATCGTGTACCTAGCGATGTGTCTCATTGACGGCGCACAAGCGACGAGTTGAGTTAAATTGTAGTTAAGAGCGCTGCATATGTTAGACACAAGTAATATGCGTATGTTAGAAACACTATTCATTGTAAAAGTATATTGATGTGTACGAGCATTCACCTACTAAATACATGCTGTAAATCATGCATTAATGTGATATGCCATTATTCATTTACTCATCAATTAATTTTGTAATTGAACAATTTACGTAAGCCCAATTTACGCATGTGTAAGATAATACAGTATCTGTAAACAAGTGCCGCAGAGCTTTTTTTTTGTGTAGATGAAACGGTCACATTAAAGCCCCTGCATACAAGAGACTGATAACGGCGACCGCAGGAATTCAAACGACACTGAGAGCGCCGTGTAAAGGCCTGTCCACACGCTCAGTTTTACACAACGATTTGTCTGCGCAGTTCTAACCGTTGCAGATAAAACGTTGCGTGTGGACGGGAAAACTGCGCAGTTTTGAAGCCGGCGGGAAGACTACACAGTTGCAGCGATATCTGAGCTACAGAGCATTGATTTCGATGACCTGCGCAGATAAGTCGGAACGTGTAGGCGGTAGCACCGTTTTCCGGTTCAATTTGTGCTCAGTTTCAATGATTCTGGCGACAATGACGGACCTTCGGTAATGTTCTCGAGAATTTATTGCTATGTACGAAAGTTTTCCTTGCATTTGGCGAGTAAAATCCAAGGACTATAGAAACAGGGACAAAAAAGGTAGAGACATAAACATAACATAACATAGTGATCTCAGCGCTGAAGTGTAGGCCTGATGTGGCCTGTCGCCGATTCTTGTCCTTCTGAGAGCTTGGTAGAAAAATTCAAAGAAGTCGATGAAAGCGCAAACAGAGAAACAGCTGTAAAAAATTAATAATTTGAGGAGTATTTAACTTATATCAATAGGAATAAATTAATGAATCAGTTCCATCTGGAGCTGGAGAAGATGACATCTACAAGAAATCTCTCTAGTATTTTGATTCCTCGCATTTCCTAAATGATCCAATTTTTTTTAACAAGGCACCGTGTGGACGCTCTAAAAATTGCAACGATTTCATTCCGACTTGAGACTACGCAGACGAATCGCTGTTTAAAACTGAGCGTGTGGACCGGCCTTAAAAGAAGCGCGCTGGGGCCGCTCACTGGCGCTGATGTCGAGACGACGCCAGGCTGAGGCGCTGATGCAATGCCATCGAGGGGCCCTAAAAAGGCACCGCAACGGTCTCTTCAACAATGGCACTGTGCCATCGAGTGGCCCAAAAAGGCACCGAAACTGTCTTTTAAACAACGGCACTGTGCCATCGAGTGGCCCTAAAAAGGCACCGCAACGGTCTTTTCAACAATGGCACTGTGCCATCGAGTGGCCCTAAAAAGGCACCGAAACTGTCTCTTCAACAATGGCGCTGTGCCATCGAGTGGCCCTAAAAAGGCACCGCAACGGTCTTTTCAACAATGGCACTGCAGTGGTGCGGCATATGCGCGACTGCAGATTAGCAATCGGACGTAGGCAAACTTTGCACTCACAGTTAACAGGGTGGCATACGTTTATTTTTGTGTGAAATTTGTATGTAGTTTGGGGAAGAAGAGGCATGCGCCATCGTCAATGCCTGCCATTAATGACTAGTGCGAAAATTGTACTCTAGAACGCAATTATTAGTCATAAATGTAACACCAGTATTGGCCATAAAAGCGGTGGTAAAAACCGACGAGCAGAAAACGGAGGAAGTTTGTCGTTTAAAATATTCTATCGGGTTATTAAGTGCTATTTATTTCGATGGGGAATCGACTAATAAGGTTGCGCGAANGCTGACGATCACTTGGCGATGTGATGTGCTGACGATCACTTGGCGATGTGATGTGCTGACGATCACTTGGCGATGTGATGTGCTGACGATCACGACACGATATGCGCTGTGATGCGCTCGCGCTGCACCTCAGGTTTGGCCTTAAACTATTGAGAAGATAGTGTGTGGTTTCATTTTTATGGAACGATCGGCAGCTCTACATATTTGTTGCTGTTTTAGGCGACAATAATGAGTTTTGCGTCAAAAATGGTTTAACTGCTCTACACTTACAATGGTTTAACTGCTTTACACAGCAAACAAACATGAATGTCTGGTGGATACACATCTCGAATGTTCTCATTCGTCTGTCTGTAGGCTCAAATCTCCGCCATCATACCGGAGGCCACTTCTACAGCATACATGATGATTCATATGATTTAAGGCCTGTAAATGTGAATAATGCACTCGAAATTCTCCATCAAAAATTCTATCTGGACCAAAACTGTCACCTTTGATCGTGTTACCTGAAGTGATACGGGTGTGGAAAAAATAGCATATATGTATAAATAGACCTGAGGCGTCTTGTTGCCGACCTTGTGATGAACTGCTTGGCGTCACTTGGCCTTGTGAATACGTCACTTGGTGACCGTATTCTGCATTTGTATTCATTTGCAGCAAAGTCTGTCCTCCCTTCAAATGACTTCCGTTGTACACGTTTTGTGTGATATGTAGAATATATAATATGTAAGATTTCCTCTACAAGGTACCTATGGTTAGATGTACAGAAGGCAAAAGTTCGCATGGTTCGTATTTTACAGATAACGAAAGATATTTTAGGTGGATAATATAGTAGATGATTAGGGAAGGATTTCATTAATTGGTTTGTGCTCATGATTTTCATCTGAATAAGCTCCTCTGATTATGCAGAGCTTAACATGACGCATCCATAAAATTTAAGTTAACTTTCAATATTCTACATAGGTGAACATATTTCTGATATAGGTGCAGCAATATTATTTACATTGAATAAAATATGCTATCAGTTAGGAACTTATTAAAACCGTTATCCGAATTAAGTCACAAGAAAAAATCTTCCTGCATTAATTTAAACACAATAAGAACATCTTTTCTTGCAAAAGCAATAACCTGGCATTTTTCAAACGGGATCATTCATTTCATAAAAAATTAAGAATTTGTTCACGGGTAATCATGCGTGCTCAAGCACCGCTTATATATACGCTCATCAATTCAACTACGCTCAATTTTTCGGCTTCAAGGCATCGCTATAAGAGATTGATTTAAGTTAAATTTCTATCGCAAATTCATCGGTAAAGTCGTAATATGTTCAAGATTCTCATAATCTCATTTATGTGCAGAGGTTAAAAGGGAATTGGTAATGCGGTAGAGGCTTTAGGAAGAATTTTCTCACGTGAAGTTTAAGGTTATGAAACGTTGAAGGTTTTAGAAATTGTTTTTCAGTATTTAATCAAAGTCATAGCCCTAATGGCAAGATCAACCATTCAACAACTCGCCCTGACCATTTCAACTTATAGATCCGACTTCCTCTAAACTTTTTACTGAAGAGAAGTGGACGGCATCAAAGTACGTGCCATCTTGCCTGCATGAAAACAAAACGTCGTGGAGGAACTCTTCCTGAACCCACGTTAGACATCACTGGTTCATGCTTGTAATAAATACGGAAACATAATCTTGTCATAACCACACGCCAGCATTCACGATGAATTCATTTGAGGCAGAGGCAGAACATAGCTAACCTTCATTTGCCTATCATTTCCACAGCGAAACGCTTGACAAAGTCACTATTGTAGTTAAGTAATGATGCATAAAGTGTGTCTAGACGTCCCTGTTGACATGCGTCTTAATCAACTAAATAATCATTAATATAAGCCTTACTAAATAGTACATGGTCCGTATTAATTACGAATCAACTCGATGAGTGCTGGAATAAACATCAGAATGGCATTTATAGGAAATAAAGTAATTGAACGTCTAAGGCGAAATCATATTCGCCGAGCTTTATCTGTACGTGTATGTGGCTGAGTGTCTCTTGAAGTTTTAAATAATATAATCCGCTAATGATCACGGACAACTTTGTGCATAATTCAATTTATCAATCATTGTAGTTATATTTACTTGAACCATAACTCGTATACAAATGTAAGATTAAGTTCCAACTACGTTAAAAATATTGCAACTGGACAACATGCAGCTAGTGTGACAAATATTAAGTTTGATTCGTTTCTTATCGTCGACATAAATCGACATTATTGTTGATTTAAATTTTGATTTCGAAGATTTCAAAATTTAATCGGAGATATTAGTCAATTATTCGTCTGACAAAAATGTTATAATTCTGTGAACATATATGAATATTTCTTATCATGCAAAAATACTGAAAAAGTGGAAATAACCGTTTGAATTTAAATCAAGAAATGATAAGATAATATGTTATATAGTAGTTGTAATAATATTTGTAATATAATATTGTATTATATAATTATATAGTTCTAATTATATAGTTCTAATTATATTATATTGGTTATAGTTGTCAGTAATATTAACATGATATTTCAAAGCCCTGTAAATGGGATTTGACCGCTCGTCGATTCACTCACACAATTACTAGTGAACGTTTCCTATACTACGGATAAAAAATTTTATAACCCTGCTGATCGAATCCTACAGCTACAAGGAGTAGACGTCTCCAAATGTATGGAGATAAAATTAGGATTATCCCCGCGTGGTGGTGAGCTCAAAAGACGTATTTTGTTTCCTTCTCTAGTGCCCTCAGGAAGGCGCTGCTAATTAGCAGCTTCCATTTATATGTTTTGTATAACACTGAAATATCTTACGACGTATGATATAAAGTTTTTCCAGCAAAATAAGGCCATAGGTATTACTTTACCATCATAAAAATAATAATAAAGTATAGAGCATAAGAAGTGTTTGGTATCGAATCAGTATTATTTATTTTTGTTATATGATCAATCTTAAGTCTGTTGGTTTTCTGATTCATGTGCCCGATTGAAAATTTTTTTAATTCAGAACATTCGCAAATTTACGGATGCCGATAGGAGCCTTGGATAAAAGAAGAGTATGGAATTTATGAACAAAACTCGGCACCAGTTGAAGAGTTTAACGCAGACATTGGACGAATCTTTTCATATTCGTTTTCCATTGATAGTGAATTATCACTAATAAACTTTCGTTTGAACCTGCGCGGTCGGCACATAGCTACATGTCTCAGCACGTAAAACCGGCACGTGAATGTAAGTCAAATCTACTGGCAAAGAGCAACACGAGTGACAGTAAATTTTTCGATGAGGATGAGTATTTATTTTTCTGTCTTACTGAATATTTAATCATTTAGGTGATCTATTGTTTGATGATATTGTTGAGAGCTATGCATATAATGTAATCATGTCGAACGTGTCCATATGTGCCATTTAAAAGTCCAGGCCGCGGACAGTGAGTAGAGGGATAATGTGCATTTGGTCGGAGATAGAGGCACGTGACAGTCACTGACAGCGTTGCCTACTGGTACATTTTCATGGCATCAGATATAAAAAATCTGGTATGTTGAAATGGTATATGGTGTGGATATATCTTTTCTGGTATATTAGCAACATTTCGGTATATTGAGTTGGTAATTTAATATACTCGGCAAAAATATAGTTGGCAACGCTGCAGTCACGTCCCTGTCGAAATATCTTTTGCCTTGATCGTGGCTGGACCGTGCGTGACAGGGCTTGTGCCTTGCACGGCTCAATACTTCTGTAGAAATGCACTAAATAATATTTTGCTGGACCATGACTGGCATATGCCTGGCTCAAGCCCGGCATGTTATATATAAACTCGGCCTGAAGATCCTGGTGACCATATTGATAATTTCATGGGACTGACGCGTAAGGCGAGCCGATACTGCGTATGCGCATTTTTAAATTAAAATTCAATGCTGATGTAACTTATTTAATATTAAATTTTAACAACTAGTTATAGGTTGTTCATTGAAAGAAATTATACGTAGTTATATCGGAATCGTAGTTGTTCTTTTCGGGCTGATTGTTTCATCTATAGAGTGCAGGTTAGCTCTACTTCGATTCTCAAATTTCGATTAATGTTCATTTATGCAGCATACATAACTCATTCACTACTCCTCGTTTTGTATAGAAGACGTTGTAACGATATAGTCGCACTATATTCGAATTATCATCATGTATGAGCGTTTCAGACAAAATAGTATGGAGTGCAATGCAAAGATGCATACCGAAAAATTTACGCTGTCATGAGATAGGCAGGACAGAAATGCCTTTAATGGTTCCAATTAATTGTTTGATTTACTTTCTTTCCTCAACGTTATTTCTATTTCTGTGCGTAAAAATATGATAAGAATTTTTTTAATCGTACCTTGGAAGCAAAGATCGCTATAAGGCCGGATTCATTTTTAAAAGTTTTTCTTCTAAAACCAATAACTTCAAAGTTGCAGGCATATAGTAAATATTTTAGATATTAATCGAGCCAGTAAACGTTCCTTTGCGACACTTCACTGAAATTTACCAAGCTTTTTCAGAATGTATATATACGTCATACTTCGTTATGTAAATTGAAACAAAGCCTCAACATTTCTCCTGAACTCCTTAACGCGGCAACGTGGAGGGCTCATATTCTTTAAATTGGATCTTCTCACGGTCGCAGCAGAAAATTTTAAGTGTTCTGCTCAAGTAATAGTTAAAGTTGGTATTAGTTCGTCGAAGAAATTGATAAACGATGCCTTCGAGGTGCTGTGAACTGAGTCGCTTCACTGCCCTCAACGGATTCATGTGCATGGAGCTTGCCATCCTGACATGCGGAATCTAGTCCAGGAAACCTAGTGAAAAAAGGGGGTCAACCTAGAACAAATTGCAAAAGAATTTTCTCCATCGCTATAACATGCAGAAAGGCCTCAGAAAAGACATATAAAAAATCCTCTAAAATATAATTGGAGGAAAGGCTTCAAATAAGTGACTTTCAAAATGGCCGCTAGAGTAAACTATATCTTGATATGTAGCGGTTTGAATTAGTAGACTGGAACAGTTTTGCTGCCAAAAACCAATTTTTTTAGGCTAATAAATCAAATTATATCTATATTATGAGCTAAATTATATAAATTGAGAAATATTGCAATATTTTGTAATAAAAATACCATTTTATCGATAATTTTATGCTTTTTAAAAGTCCGATGAATTATCAGCGTTTCTTTTTTTTCTTCTTCTACTGAAAAAATTTGGCATAAATGTATTTGTCTGATGTAAAATAAGTACCTAGGGATAAAGTCATTATGATCAGAAAATCATTAATTATGACGGTCAGCTTTGGAAAACTATTTCTAAGATGAAATAAGAGAACCTCAGCTATATAGGATGAATGGGATAGAAACCCCTTTTTTATTTCAGCTTGCACAATTTTTTTATTTATTTTGAACGTAAAATAAAAATAAGAAATTAATATACTGAGGTAATTAAGAAGTTATACTAACAAAAAATCCAGTTATGACGCTTAAGCTATAGAACTAGTAGGTTTTATTAACGTAAAGTTTAACTGTCCATAGTAGGGTAACATGGGGCAAACGGACCACTGCGGTTACCGGCCCATAGCGGGTTTCTCGCTAAGTATGGCAGATATTGGTCCGTGTTCTCTACCGCCGATCTACAGTTTCACTGGGATGAAGTGTACGGATTTATGTTTTGCTAAGAGTTTGCGTTGTTAAGTTATTTGTGAATTACTGTTTTAGCCCAGATAAAAATTTTTTGCTGCTAAATAAAACTGTTTTCGATTACTGTAGATGAAGCTTTTGAAATTACTGTGAATTATATTTTGAAAATAATATTTACACGGATAATTTTGAGTTCAAGTTTAGACTATTAGCTTATACGTTAAAATGTTGACACGATATAACTGGAAATGATACCTAGTGGGGCAACGGGCCCACGCGTGTCACGGGGCAAAGCGCCAATGGTGGGCTCAATATCCCTCTGTGAAGTCTTGTGCTATAAATCATTAGATTTGTGTCAATGACCTTTTAAAAAATATCACTAGCTTTTGAATTACAAATTACACTTCATATTGCATGATTTTTTGATTTGCAGCCTCTAGGAAACAGGTTCTAGTTTCTAGTTATGCGTATTTGGCCCCTTATCGAGTTTTTGACTCTTGCGTTGCCAAAAGTTGATTTCAGCCAACACCAATGATGAGTTTTGATGTGTTGATGAGTTTTTATGGTGTTAGCTGGAATCACGATTAAGTACGAATTCTCTGCACATAATATCTGGATTATGGACGAAGCTGGAACGAAGTTTTTTTCTGATCAACTAAATATATTTTTCTAGTCAACAATACATTTTTTCATGTCAAGGATGAATTTTTTATAGCAAGGATGTATTTTTCCAGTCAAGGATATGTACATTTTTATGCCAATGAAATATTTTTCTTCACGTCAGTGATAGATTTTTTAAGCCAAGAGTATATTTTTTTCAAGTTAATGATATGGTTTTTTAAGTTGTTCAATAAATGAATGAATGTCATATTTTTCATTACATTTTTCTTATTTTCAACTGTAAAGTGTTGTTTTATCATTTAAAAAAATATGCAATTGTGGTATAGGGACCAAGGGTGGGCGCCTTGCCCAAAGCCCATGTGCCCATTGCCCCAGGGGTGGGGCAATGGGCCCATTTTGACACTTTTTATAAAATAGTGTTTCATTAAAAATTGAAAAACTCTATCGGCGTCTAATTCACATCATACATTCCTCATTAGTTGTACCTTTATAAAGAACCACCTCATATCAATCAAAATTTCATCAAAAATTTAGTTTAAAAAAAGGGGGGGGGGGGGGCCCGCTGCCCCATGTTAACCAACTGTGATTATTCTATACAATATATCAAAATAGAATTATGTCAACCATCAGGAGTATCAGCATTGGCTACATGCTGCTGGACACTCCTATGTACCATATTCGCACTTATACCACCACCATTACTGTCTTGAGGTCACTCATCGGAAGTCAGAATCACTGTCAAATACTTGAATTGTGTTACTGCACACACCATGTCACTGGTCACATGCTGGTGAACATTCCATATCCCGTTTCCGACAGGCACACCTCCATGTTGAACAATCTGTTGAACAATTGCATCTCACCATTTCTAGTAGCTCAGGTGGGGCAACTTCTCGATCTGTGAGAACAGGCATGCATTGTACATTTCTTATTTCCCATCCCCACTCATCAGGTTTCATTCTGTTGCCAAGCCACTCTTGCACTTGGCAAAATGTCCTCAAACTATGAAACTGGGCAGCTGCTGATGTAGGTGGAAGCATCTGTGGGTCTACAAATGCTTTGCTAACAATAAATTTTCTGTGGAAGTTATTGAATCGAGGTTTGTCCAGAGACTCTCCGGTAGCACCCTTGTACAGAAAGACTAGGACAATCTCTCCGGACACAAACTGTACCCTGGATTTCACCTTCAGACCCCACTCATCTTCTCTCTCAGACCCCAGGATTGAGTTTTGAACACTGTATTCCCTGACAGGTGTCCGCACTAAGTCTTTCTTCTTACCACCGTATTTGTCCCCTGTCCCGCAATAGATACAGTTACTTTTGTAATCAAAGCCGGTTCCAGTAGATCTCAGTTGGCGTGCTTCATCTTCAGAAGACTCATTAGCTCTTTTTCTGTCCTGGGCTTCAATACTGAATGACCTACAAAGGTCCTTGCGACATTGTGTGTGTGCTTTTTGTCCAGGCACTACTGTTTTTACAACTTTTCTTCTTTCACTGGCTTTCTGGATACCTTCACGACCCTTGGGTGTTAGTGTTGCACATTCTTCACCTTCTAGGACAGGCCTGCTACAAAGGGCACATTGGGCAACATCCATCTTGGTGCTACCAGCGAAAGAAATGATGTGATCACCCTCTACCAAGCTTATTTACAAGCTAGAAATTCTGTAACAGTGACTATAGGCATGTAATAATCACAAAATACCTCTATATGGTGTGTCCTGTCTTGAAGTCTGATCAGAGGGCTGCTCTCTTAATAATAATAATAGTGGTTTCAGCGTTCATTAGGCCGTAGGCCGTCGCCTATTGTTAACATCGCAGAACATTCACAGCATTTTGCGGTCTCGAACTCGCAACTCACTGCTACACTTCTGCTGTGCTTAACCACTCCGCCTCCTCGCCGATTCTGACCAGAAACTGGCGCACAGAGCTGGGATCGAACCCGCGCCTCTCTGCGCCAATTCTGATAATCTGAACTTTAACCACTGGGCCACCCTCTCTTGCTGGTCATGTTCTAAAAACGTACACCGGAGGGTCTAGACAATGCTGCCCTCTTACTACAATTAACACACCATTTATGATATAGACACACACACACACTCCAGGTGCATGCCTGTATTTATCATAGGCATTATTCCACATGCCAATGTAATCACAATTTTTCACTTTATGGGTGGCTGTTTTTGCAAATACTAGATTGTTACCACCTTGGATGAATTTTTGTTATTATTAGTGAATACCCCCTACATGAAAACATACATACAGTCACAAAAATAACTGTCGGTCATATTTAAAAAAGGTGTTATTGGGCTTATATTGCCATTCGGCAGCCTTTTTTAAATCTTAAATTTGACACCCTTCCACTACTTGCATTTTAGAGGATTTTTAGTATGTTGTTTCTATTGCCCTTCTGGAGCATTGGTGAAAAAATCATTTCTTTTGCAATTTGTTCCGGGTCAAACCTTATTTTTCCTGGACTAATCCTACCTTGTCGAACAAACGATTCGCTCGGAAAAGTTGTGAGGCATCAAATAAATGTTCGATTCCCGTTTGCATTTTATTGCTTGGTTTAAGCCTTTATTTCGCGATAATAAATGCCGCACAAAAGTAACTCGCATCAGTGGAAACATCTCGAGAGAGTTGTATGGAATCATTTTCAGAGATAAAATGACTATTTAGCATTAATTTCTTGCTGTGGATGGTAGTTCAATAAACTAATTTTACGGAGATTTTATTGATTTTAAGGTAGAATTCACTCAAATTTTCATGAATTTATCGAAACTCACTCAAGTTCATGTAGTATAGAGTTCTGCCATTGGAAATTCGTGAGATTTGAAAAAATACGACTGAAATTTTGATTGTTGTTAGCAGAACATAATTAATATTACTTAGTAAATATACTACGAAAATTCCGTTGTTATCCTTATCTTGGTTCCGAATAACCTAATGCGAGGCCGAGAAAAAATTGCTAATTGTTCACTCCAGACGACCTGGCAACAACAGAACCCTTCCTTCCTGTGCCAAAGAATATAAGCCCATTTACTTTTTAGCGCATTTTCTCATTTATGGAAAAAATGCACTATTGTGCTCGCCATGTCTGCCTGTCCGTCCGTCCGTCCGTGACCTCAAGTTTTCGTCGACGAGAAAATGCGCTCTCTGTCACTCACTGCAGTGAGTACTGAGTTATATTTTTTACTGTCTGTCTGAATTACACGGCATATTTTAAGGTGCGCAATCACAATTTTCCTATTTTACTCATCAATAATTAGATCTGTTATTTATTCCAATTGTAGTGGAGATCGGATCCTGGAAGCATGTATAATAGCTGATTTTAATAAATTTTAAGAATTGCGAGCAGTTATATCTGTATCAGTTTTCTGGCATTTGACTGTTAAAACTATTTAGTGGTCCGCACATAATTTCTGTCTGGTTGCTAATTTTTTAAAGTCTATCGGCAAAATATTCTTGCTACTTTTGTTACAAAAGAATCAGTAGGTAAAAGATCAACGATGGAACAAATTGCTTAATTTTTCATACATTTGATGTAGAAAAGTTCAATCGTGGTATGCGTACGTACCATTCATGCGTAGCACTTTTTTTGCGGGAAGTATGAGGATAAAGTTAAGGGTAACTTGCACAACCTGAGTTTCGCTGCTGCCGTCGCTGGTGCGTTGATTGTTCGCTGGCCGCCTACTAAATTCGAGGAGGATTTAGCGCGTCCAGGAGGCGTCGAACCTGGCAATGAATTGTTTTCTTCAATCTTTCCTAAATCCTGAACAATCTCGCGTTGCAAACAGGAAAATTGCAGGTCTAAGCTGTACAGGACATCGCTGCCGGCTAGTGTCCAGAAGCAAAGCTGTTCGATTGTGGTTTATATAAAGAATTTGAATTTCATCGTTGCAGACACTTCATCGATCTGTATTCCGTGAGTTGCATGTGATTGGTAACATTAACAGTAGAAAAACTGTTCTCATTCTATATTTAACGTACGAATTTCAGTAAAAAAAAACGTTTTTTCGTGGTCGCAGTTTGCTTTATGACAGTAGATTTGACTTATGACAGTAGATTGACATTATCTGAATCAGAATTTTGTCAATGACGCAACATAAAGTTAATAAGCACTGCATAAGTTTAGGTCGGTAGTTTGGTATATCGTAAAAATCTAATAAAACGTGATTTCTTCGCTTAATTCACAGTTTGATTTCTTTTGCGACTCTATCAGTGGTGACTGGCAGTGCTGAATTAATTCATTATTTTCAGTAGGCTTGTTCTGCCTCACACCTGAGGCACAAGATGTAGCAAGGCCTCATGTGTCCCTTTATATTGTAATGCAATTTAGTTTCCGGGTGTCTTGAGTGAGATTGAGTTTAGTTAAATTGCAAGCGGAGCAATTTAGAAAATGTAGAAGTGTTCGAACTCGAATAAAGGTTAACGTAAATGTTCTTTCCTTCGTATCTCTTTTTTTTTTATTTCCAACACCACAAAAATTCTGTCCGTTGCGATCTTCAAGAACGTGTGAAAGATGCGCTCACTGATCGTGCCAGCTTCTCGGAGTGGATTTGCAGAAATATTTTGGTTTCCAAGCGAAGAATTTGGCGCATCATCCGCTGGCTATGTTGCTTTCCTGTGAAGCTTTTTGAGGAGACAAATTTCAAGTAATTTATCCTCACATAGTAGCTAGAGTGGCTAGACGATACTGTAATTTCTATAA
>NW_025947164.1:0-274 GCF_000764305.2 Hyalella azteca | reverse complement strand
AATCACAAACATGTGTGATATTCTCAATATATTTTTCATTTGTCTCCGGGTGGTTCCGCGGAGACTTGCGAAGCCCACCCGGGACTTCTGGTAATTTAAGCTGCGGCGCCCCCTCCTCCGCCTGCACCTCATGTTCATGATGAACGATCCTCAGCTCGCACCTGAGGTCTAATGGGCTCAAGCCTGCCACCTACGATATGACGAGCTCGTACCTGAGGTCTAAAGGGCTCAAGCCTGTCACCTACGTTATGACGAGCTCGTACCTGAGGTCTAA
>NW_025947163.1:0-532 GCF_000764305.2 Hyalella azteca | reverse complement strand
AAATATAAATTTATCGACCTTACGTAAATTCACATGAATAAATGATGCTTGCCTGGCATATGCCAGAAAAAGAGAAAAAATACATCGGGAAAGTTATTTCTTTAAAAATTTACAAAGCGACAATGGGCGATGGCAATGAGCTCTAAGCGGTGGCGTCAGAGAGGGAAGGTTATTATTTCTTTTTTTCGGCCAAAATTAGCCGAAAAGTAAGAAAATTTAAAATATATTGACCTATTTAATGTACATATATATCCTATTGTTCCACCATTGATTCTTTAAGCTTTGTCTATCCAAAACATCTTATGATACACTGATGATCAAAATGGGTCATATATGACCCCATTTTTATTTTGTCCTTTTTAATATACAAATAGCAACTTATCTATCTGTGGACAATAATTTTAAGTGGTACATTAATGGCTTCATCCCATATTGAGCCAATTCAATCCGGCACTGAACAATAATTGTTATGTTTACTACCACTCACTTGAGTTAAAGATTCCAAGTCGTGCATCAAAATAGGCTATTAGCA
>NW_025947162.1:0-333 GCF_000764305.2 Hyalella azteca | reverse complement strand
TTTCTATATTATAATCAATTAAATAATTCCTTCTTATATAGATTGTATATTATTTATTGTCAGGACTGTGTATGATACAAATATTTATTTCAAGGCTGTTGCTTCTTGAACTTACCGTGTTTCTATATTATAATCAATTAAATAATTCCTTCTTATATTGATTGTATATTATTTATTGTCAGGACTGTGTATGGTACAAATATTTATTTCAAGGCTGTTGCTTCTTGAACTTACCGTCTTTCTATATTATAATCAATTAAATAATTCCTTCTTATATTGATTGTATACTATTTATTGTCAGGACTGTGTATGATACAAATATTTATTTCAAGG
>NW_025947161.1:0-4262 GCF_000764305.2 Hyalella azteca | reverse complement strand
TGAATACTATGCTTCACATAAGAGGTGAGTTTAGAACAAAGCAGTTGACTTATTTCATCACTTTATCCTCTAACCAGGACCTAGTATAGCTTAGTGCCTTAGTTGCATCTAATAATTTTGTATACAGATATTTATATCTTGTGACAAGCAAATCTTCACCATGTTGGTATGTATCAGTTTGTTGAAAAGTTAGTAGTTGTCTAAGTTGCAGAAATTTCATGTTATGTTAGGGTTTTTTTTTTCAAAGTTAATAGGCTGAATTGGCAAACAAGGATGGTACTATACTTGCTTGTACCATATAATTGAACTACCATTATAATTACCTTATAATTGAACTACTATTACCACGTTTTTCTTGACTTCGTTTCGTGTCCGTCTGTCATCAAAAATTCAAACCTTAATTTAGAGCACTTCTGAAGATCCTAGTAAGTTGAAATTTGGCATGCATGTTTATGCTGCCTAACAATTCAAGATTTGGTCATCAGAAATGATAATTGAAAATTTTTTTTTTTCATTTTTTTTCAAAAAATTAAAAAAAAAACTAAAAATTCAAGGTTTGGAATTGAGTTTTTCTCGAACATCCACACTTGCCAACCCTGGAAATTGATTTGAATTGCTAACATTGCTAACTAAAAAGTAGAAAATAAATAAATATAAAAAAATATTTTTAAAAACCATGTTTTTCTGGTTTTTACAAAACTAAAAATAGTGAAATAAAACAAATAAAATTTTTAAAAAAAAAACACGTTTTCTTAACGGACAAAAAAGAAAAACATTTACTCTTACATAACATTACATAACTTAAATGTTATGTAAGAGTGAATGTTTTTCTTTTTTGTCCGTTGAGAAAACGTGTTTTTAAAAAATTTTTTGTTTTATTCTATGGTGGTTCTTTTGTGGATCTTAGTTCCTTGATAGGAATTGAAATGAAAAATTTACGATTCTACCACAAATATGATTTATCTTAACATCACATTACTACTCGATCAATATTTTTGATTGAAATTCCAACGGACTGTATTAGGAAAACAGAACTCTAAGGTTTGCAAATTTCAGAAAATGTGTAAAATTGAACAAATTTTTTGAAATGTTCAATTTGGCTGTAAAATCATTAATATAACCCTGTAAAGAATTTTTTAATTCTTTTATTTTTTGGACGAAATTTTTCCATGTGTTTGTTTATGGACAAATTATGGCCTTTATTGATCTTCAAAATAATTTCTTAATTGTAAACTTCAGTTTACATGAATGAAAATGACTATTTACATGCCCTTATTTTCTCTGTTTTTTTTTTTAACTCTTAATCCTTAGATTAGACAAGATTTTACTCATCGAATGTGTTGTATTGTTTGTTTTAATGCAAAAATGTTCCTGCTAATTACCGGCTAATGGTGACATTGTATCATTCATAAATTCCCTTGCGATTAATTAAAAAAAATGCATCCTCTAAAGGCCTAAGAGAATACTCTCTGTTTACTCAGCCATTTTCTCCACTATGACTTATTTTTGACATTAGAATTTCTTCTTGTTTATCAATTTATTCTTCATAATTAATTAAATTAGGATTATGATTCATTTGCAATTCACTGTCTAGAGTTTCATCGTTTTTAATTCATGTCTACATTATTTCAAGCAGATTATATTACTGAATGAACATATATACCACTGTGTATAAATGTTCCGTTTAAAAAATAAATACTAAATATAGGGAGTTTTGACGCAGGGCCTGTGTTGTGCAGCTATTACTCTGACTTGGTANATCGCAGGTGGTGATGTCTTCCTGAGTGTGATGTTGACATCATCGCAGGTGATGATGTCTTCCTGAGTGTGATGTTGACATCTCAGGTGGTGATGTCTTCCTGAGTGTGATGTTGACATTATCGCAGGTGGTGATGGCTTCCTGAGTGTGATGTTGACATGATCGCAGGTGATGATGTCTTCCTGAGTGTGATGTTGACATCTCAGGTGGTGATGTCTTCCTGAGTGTGATGTTGACATCATCGCAGGTGGTGATGGCTTCCTGAGTGTGATGTTGACATGATCGCAGGTGGTGATGTCTCCCTGAGTGTGATGTTGACATCTCAGGTGGTGATGTCTTCCTGAGTGTGATGATGACATCGTCGCAGGTGATGATGGCTTCCTAAGCGTTATGGTGCACACGTCGCGCGCCTTTGGGGCAGCGCGCGTGGAGGAGCAGAAGGAGGCGCTGCTGCCTGAGCTCCTCGACAGCTTCAGGCGCCTCTTCCCGAGCTGGCCTGCTCCGTGCGACGCCTTCTGCCACAAGTGGCGCTACTCGCAAGTAAGTCTTAGTCTGCGCTGAGCAATGTCGATAACTCAAAGCATCAAAAACGAAAGAAATATATCGAGTGTTATCACCTGTTGACTAAATTCATAGGCTGTGTACAATACTGTGATTTTTAGTTTTGAATCATGAACACATTTACGATAGTTTAGCCGATATTCCCCATAAATGACCCATTGTCTTCTATATAACATAGTTGCAACCCCAATGGAAGTGTCA
Source organism: Hyalella azteca (assembly GCF_000764305.2). Taxonomy (NCBI): domain Eukaryota; kingdom Metazoa; phylum Arthropoda; class Malacostraca; order Amphipoda; family Hyalellidae; genus Hyalella; species Hyalella azteca. Next base: position 1,741 of record NW_025947161.1, on the reverse strand, counting down.
AGTTTTGTCCTAGAATTTTTTTTATTTGAATTATTAAGTAAAACAGCATACAGGGAAGATGAGGTATAATAATATTCATCATTACACTGAATATTAGCATGGCTAGCCCGCATAGTGTGTATGTACTCATGTGGCACCAAGGGCTGTTGTACTGCAGGTGGTGACGCCGGTACCGGAGAGCAGAGGTGGCAGTGTTGGTGTAGGGGGCGGTGAGCTGGTGCTGTCAGGCGACGCCTTCACGCACTCCAACGTAGACGGCTGCATCAGAGCCGCTACAAGCGCTGCTGCTGCGATCACTCAATACGTTGCTAGTCTCAAAACGGCTGATAAATAATTAGTAGATTGAATGTTAGTACGTAGTTAGAATGTTCCCCGTACTTTGAATATTCCCAATTTATTGTTATTGTTACCTCTTCTGCTTATAAAAACCAGTTTCGTAATTGACTATGGTTACACAGTCGCCAGACTCTAGCAAGAGATCAAGAATACGTTCAACTAATTGGAGTTTGCACCTAATGTTGCTTGTGTCTTACAGTAACCAGTCATGTTGCTGGATATCTTTACTAGTGCTAGCTATCATTCGAGATTTGGGCGCTCTACTATATCTATTTGATTACTTCTTATTAAAACTGCAATGAAGAAAAGTGGATTGGTATCATTTTGTATTGAATGAATATTGTTGATTTATTATTTATGTAACCTTCAGAGTTGCTGGAGGTTAAAGATAAAATTGCTAAAGCAGACCGTGGTTGAAAGTTGAATTGGAAACGAATTCTATTTCAGATGACTTGTATAGTGCAATATGAAATATATAGTTTTGTCTACAGCCGTCTTTTTTTATCACGTCTTCGATTAACATGCTGTACTGTTCAATTTTTTTATTCGTTCATTCCCAGTTTTCTAAAATTAAAGTGACGTGATCAAAAGCTGTTGCATTTGTCGTGGCTGCCTCATCACTTGATTTAATGACGTCGCAAGTCGAGTTTGCTGCATGCATTTTCACGTCTTGTCATCACAAGTTTCCGGATGTGATGTTGACATCATCGCAGGTGGTTATGATGAAAATCTTTAAATGACATCGTTGAGTATTTCGTCCATTTACTATTGTCAGGCGCTATGTATTAAGCTCCACCTGAGTAGGTACAGGGATACGTGCGTAAGGTCGTGAGGGATAAGTAAGACACCATCTGTCATGAGAACTAATCTTGATACCCTGTGGTAATACATGAGTGATAGTACAGAGGTATTGGCTACGGCGTCGACCATTAGTTGGTGTAATTCTAAAACACTCCTGAAAAAAAAGAAACGAATTATTTTTCGCTAAAGACTTGATAAATGTAATTAACATCTCTAAAATAATTACAGGACAAGGCTTTTGGGAATACTAGAGGTGAATGTGAATTACACCAACTAATCTGAATCTGAAAATTAGTTAGTGTAATCCACCCCACACTTTAATCGTTACTGAACTGAATGCATTCATGGACATTAATGTTGCATGCCACTGCTGCAAATTTTCTATCAATTTTGAGAACAATCCAATATTGATCCCTGAAGGTCAATTTAATTGTTATGAAGTTCTCACAGTCTCCAAACAGCAAATATTGGCGGCGCTCAGGTTAAGAAAATTGTTGAAATATGCGCATGTTTTTATACGAGCTATATTAGTTCAGATGTTTGATAATTTTGACTAATATTGTGACCGTCACCGTTCACACATTGCAACACGATATACACCTTT
>NW_025947160.1:0-740 GCF_000764305.2 Hyalella azteca | reverse complement strand
GTATATATCTATATTTTTTTATAAGTCAAAATTCTAAGACAGAGATAAAACCTAAACAAGAACTAACATTATATCGAAAAACAGGACACGCGAAGACAATATAACAATATTAATTTTTTATCAATATTCAATATATGATGAATATTTCAATATATCAATATTCAATTTATCAATAATTCAATATATGAATATTTCAATATATCAATATTATTTTTCCGTTGTTTGAAGCGGAGACAAAAATTAATACTCGCAAGATCGTATAAATTATGCGTGGTTATGGCAGTGATGCGTGACGGTATCAATTAACAATGGACGCACAAAGCACAAAATTTTTAATGGCCAGCAGTTGTACAGAGAAACTAAAGTCATCAAAACAATTTCATGTTAACTCATCTTCCGAAATTTTGCACAACTTCGAGGCTCGCCACAATATTTAAATGGCAATCAGAAAACTATAGGAACAATTAAACGCGTTTCCTGGAGTTTTAGTATTAACTTACCGGTAACAAACGCTGTTCACTTATTAATGTTGGAACTTTAATTGCTTGTATACAAGAACTGCTAAATGCATTCATTTATTTCATAACTTCATCGTATGTTCATATGAATATTTTTGAGAGTGAAGAGGTCTGCGCCTTTAACATGCAACGCTGAATAACTGCGAGCATTTATTATATTAATCATGTTGCAACAAATGTTCATGTATATGTTTTGTACTCATGGTTGAGGCAATATTCATA
>NW_025947159.1:0-693 GCF_000764305.2 Hyalella azteca | reverse complement strand
TGAAGGATGAATGGCGGGGGATGAAGGATGAATGGCGGGGGATGAAGGATGAATGGCGGGGGATGAAGGATGAATGGCGGGGAGTGAAGGATGAATGGCGGGGGATGAGAAAATATAGGGAATGGAGAGAAGACGGATGATCGTGAGAAGTAAAGAGGATGAAAAGGAGTAAAGAAGATGAATTAATACGCGGGCATAATGAAAAGAATATAAATATTTTCGGGTAAATAAATACAAGAGTGTGATGATGGCCCGAAACAGGAGATCGGAAGTGACATAATAAAAGAAAACTCAATAATTGCTGAGAGGACCAATGAAGCCGTGAGAACAAGAAGCGTATAGAAAGATATTCAAGAGGAGAAATATGTGGAGAAAAAATAAGGCTAAAATTTGGATATAAAGTTAAAGTGAATTAAAATGGCATCCTCATTTATGTAGGAATATTTGTTCAAGTTTATAGGTAAATATTTTAGTGCTACCGCGCACTGATGAAATCATGAGAAACTTTTATAAGGGAAGTGTTTATTAGACATCAGTGATTAATATTCGTGCTGATTAGACATGACGGAGAAAATTCGTGCACAATTAAGAACGCTGTGGAATAATCTTAGTGCTGAGGAGCAGCCAGCGAAGCAGCCAGTGAAGCAGCAGGTGAAGCAGGCAGTGAAGCAGCCAGTGAAGCAGCCAGTGAAG
>NW_025947158.1:0-456 GCF_000764305.2 Hyalella azteca | reverse complement strand
GTTGTGAGAGGGAAGGGTGGGAAGACATATGTGACCGCACCGAATTGTTATAGCACGTTGTTTTTTAGGATGTTGCATAACGAAATTGTCAAGTTCTTATATATTTTTTTTTTCTCAGGACAGCTGTGAATATGGTATATTTGAACTTTTTTGATAACATAAGAGTGTGAACTTCTAATTTTTTTGATGCTAGTAAAAGTTTTTAGGCAGCGTGTATGACCGATTTAAAGGTGTTGACCGTAGGTCACCACGCTCCCCAATTCCAATTCCAGTTAAATGGGACTCTGAAGTTTAATTTACGCATGCGATCGCGTTCTCTTTTATGGTAATGTTTAGCGCTGGAAAAATTTTATTACATTTTTTGCTATAAATCGACTTTAAATTGGGAATTTATTGCGATCTATATTCACGTGCCATATAGAAAATGGAAATATTTTCTATTCTCGATAGCCATAT
>NW_025947157.1:0-298 GCF_000764305.2 Hyalella azteca | reverse complement strand
ATAAATCACTTCTCCTGTTCAGTTTGTGTACTTACATACATTAAAATACGATTTTTCAAGTGTACGAATATTTATTTCCCCCCCACTGTATATATTGTCAAAAAATCAAGATCCTTTATCTGCCCAATCGGTTCAGGATTAAATTTAATTATCAACCAAATTTGTACGAGTTTGAAGCATAATTTTGCATTAGACTAATATTGTAGGGAAATAATTTGAAATAAAATCTTGTTCAGTACTTCCATATTTTTCAGAATGTACCTTTTACTTGATACAAATTATCACCAGGTATAATTAA
>NW_025947156.1:0-863 GCF_000764305.2 Hyalella azteca | reverse complement strand
TACGTGAGAGAGGTAGCACGAGGGGGTAGTGAGTGGTGATTAGTAATCTAAGTAAGAGAGGTGGTACGAGTGGGGTATTGAGTGGTGATTAGTAACCTACGTGAGAGAGGTGGCACGAGTGGGGTATTGAGTGGTGATAAGTAATCTATTAGTAAGTTAGTAAGCTCTGAGAGGGTTACAGAGTGATGAGTAACGAAAGTTGATATTAAATTGGTGAGCTGAGCAACGAAGGAACTGGAATCGTTAGGCGACGATGGTAGAACTGTTCTGAATAAGCGAGTGCATCACAAAAATCAAGCGAACTTAGCAATGCAAGGATTGAATATTTAAATTGAAAAATGGTGACCAAACGTAAATAGGTAGAAGATGCGTACCAAAAGCAGAAAAAAAAAATACTTTGACTGATGAACCACTGTTAATGAGTTTCAATTTATGTAATCGAAAGTGCCATCGGAAAACTTGAGAGTGAGTGAGCAGAAAAAAGTTGCTCTTGCCAAAGTTTCTGCCGTTTTGTTTTTAGAGTGAGTCCGGCGAATCCTTTTTCAAAACTACTCAAAAAGATATTTGTTTGGCAAAAAGTGTTACTTTCCGCAGCTCAAGTCTTACGGAAGTTATAGTTTGTGGAAATCATAATTATCAGTTGTGTAGGGACTGGAAAAAGTCGATATAATTTCTCTTGTACCTATTTGACTTCAAATAAAATTTAAGAACCCGTTGATTTTTATTCACATCCACCTTAAATTGTAAACGTTTAAGTAAAAAGTAAACGTTCAAGTTTAAGTAAATATTGTCTCGACCCACTTCTCTTGATATCTTTGAAGTGCTGCTGCATCTCTAGTGTTGTTTCTACCCACTCCTCAAGT
>NW_025947155.1:0-558 GCF_000764305.2 Hyalella azteca | reverse complement strand
ATTGGAACCATTAAGATACAACATTGAAACCATCAAGATACAACATTGAAACCCTTAAGATACAACATTGAAACCATCAAGAAACCACATTGAAATCATTAAGATACAACATTGAAACCATTAAGATACAACATTGAAACCATTAAGATACAATATTGGAACCATCAAGATACAACATTGAAACCATTAAGATACAACATTGAAATCATCAAGATACAACATTGGAACCATCAAGATACAATATTGGAACCATCAAGATACAACATTGAAACAATCAAGATACAACATTGAAACCATCAAGATACAACATTGAAACAATCAAGATACAACATTGAAAGAAACCATTAAGATAAAAAAATGAAACCATTAAGATACAACATCGAAACCATCAAGAAACCATATTGAAACCATTAAGAAACCACATTGAAACCATTAAGAAACAACATTGAAACCATCAAGAAATCACATTGAAATCATTAAGATACAACATTGAAACCATTAAGATACAACATTGAAACCATCAAGAAACCACATTGAAACCATCAAGAAACCACATTG
>NW_025947154.1:0-686 GCF_000764305.2 Hyalella azteca | reverse complement strand
TTGCGTATGGCCGCCATGACGGAGCTGTTGTTGTTGTTGAAGTTGTTGATGAGTTGTTGTTGTTTGTTGAGTTGTTCTTGTTGATAACGAAGAGAGTGTAAAGGCTTCGGTGGACATTGTTGTTGTTGCTGCTGTTTTTCTTGTTGTTGTTGTTGTTTTTCTTGCTGCTGTTGTTTCGCGGTATCGTCAAGCTCCAGCGACTGTAAAAGGGATTGTTTTATCTTATAAATAAATTCTTCAATCTTATCTTATCTCATAAACAAATTGTTTCATCTTATCTTACACGGTGATAGATTATCTAATCTTTTAAATAAATTTTCTTATCTTATCAATAAATGATCTTATCTTATCTTATGAACGAATTGTTGTATCTTATCTTATACGGTAATAGATTATGTTATCTCATAAATAAATTGTTTTATCTTATCTTGTACGGTAATAGATTATGTTATCTCATAAATAAATTGTTGTATCTTATCTTATACGGTAATAGATTATGTTATCTCATAAATAAATTGTCGTATCTTATCTTGTACGGTTATAGATTATGTTATCTCATAAATAAATTGTTGTATCTTATCTTATACGGTAATAGATTATGTTATCTCATAAATAAATTGTTTTATCTTATCTTGTACGGTTATAGATTATGTTATCTCATAAATAAATTGTTTTATCTTATCTTG